>NC_061092.1:9694326-9704326 GCF_015104395.2 Macrobrachium nipponense | reverse complement strand
GATATGCTCTTGCCAAATATGTCATTGTAACACTGTCTGTTGTAAGTTTCGTCTTTTGTAAGTCAGCGTCACAGTCCAGTCACATTATAGGTAATAGGATTATTGTTATGTCTTGCACTGCGGAGTGACAGCATAGGACTTCAGCCTCTGCCCTTCATTGTCTGGGCAAAAAAGAAGGTCTCGACAGACACTCGAGGACAATCGCTACTTACACGTACACACACACACACATACACACATTGTACCCTTATCGGGGCAACGGACTTCCAAGTTCAGATATTAACATCACACATCGTCTGTCACTCCCTGTCAAGAGCACCTCCTGTCCGTCGGTGTCACCGTCTATTGGCCAGGTGAAACGACAACGCCCCTCTGACACGGCCGAACGAGAGGTCACGACAAACACAAAAGTGGCGTGGGCAGGTGACTACGTATCGTCAGGAGAGATCACGCTGCGACGACTGTGAATCTGCTCTTTCTGGGTTTTCGTAATCCCCGAAGACACAAAACATCAGAAACACCTGAGGCTCCTCGACCATCATTTTCTTTTGTGAAGGGTTTGTTTAGCTCAGATTTCCATAGGACTAAAATATTCTCCATTATATTCATTTCAATTGAGACATTTTGCTGGGTCATCCGCGACAGCAGGGGGCGTTTGAAAGAAGACAGAAAAAAGAGACAGACAAAAGTCTTTATGCTGTTCTCTCTCTCTCTCTCTGGTTTAGCTGTCCTTTATCTGTCTAAATGACGGGTTCACGAACTTCGAACAAAATGCTATGCTTAGCTATTCAGACGTCAAAATGATATTCAAATGTGAACACGACTACAAGAGCATTTCGAAATATTCTAGAACAAATGGATTTGCCAGTTGCAAAACCACCACACTATTTCAAGAAAACTACCACTTAAGCTACACGGGTGACATAAATAATACATCTAACCTATTAACTAAAGAATATTAAAGATTACAAAATTCTCGTTTATCATGGTCGTTTCACCACCAGGCATTAGGGTCTCCAAACAACTCGAGTAACGTGAAAATTCATTGTTACGACGTCAAAAGGTGTTTAGAATAAAAGCGAAATTGCGACGTGTAACTACTAAGAGGAAAACTTGACAGTTTCTTTGTTGAACAGTTGTTGTACAAAAGCACTTTTAAGCAGTTCGAACGTATAATTAATAACTAAAGTTGTTGCTTTCGGTAACCATGTAAGAATACCCAAACTCCGATAAGGGCCGACAAGCAAAATCAGCTCACAGAAACGACATACTTAAACAAAATATGACAAAGCAATAACCAATAATTATTCATTCAAAAATATCATAATATTTGTCAGTAACGCGGGTAATCCTACATTCAAGTTCCCCACGGAGATATAGTTTATTAATATTATTTTGACTGCATATAGAAAATGTATATAATGCACCGAGGGTTGGTTAATTTTAAGACAGTTACAGAGATATAGAAAAATTGATCGCCTTTTTAATTTTATGTTTTTACGTTCATCCTAAGGGCCTGGTACGAAAGAAGATGTCACGAGGATTATAATAACCATGTTAGATAGTTAGGGATGCGTTTAAAAGGATAATAAAAAGGAATCAATACTTAAAAAAAAAAAAAAAACTCACCATGACCCGATTGAGAGGATGGAAAGCCACGCGATACACGGTCCAGAGGACCACGAACAGCACCAGGTAAGGCAGGAGGTGCCAGGGCATCCCCTGGCTGAAGACCCCGAGGGCGAGGCCCTGGAACTGCAAGGCCAGGACGTCCTTTGCCTCCTGCAGCCGCTCTTCCATTCCTGACCCTTCCAGAAGCGACGAGACGGAAGCCAGGAGAGTCATATTGTTATGGTTCCTGTAGGCGGACACCCAAGAAATCAGCGTCTCCACGATCATCTGGAACACTGGGAATGGACAGTGAGAATGGGAATGGTTACAGATGATAGTCAAACTTCCGGAATCACTATGTATGTAGTTTATCAGTCAATCTTCCAGAACCTATGGATTTATTTCATGTATATACATTTATTCAGTCTTCCAGAACCTATGGATTCATTTCCTGTACGTGCGTTTATTCAATCTTCCAGAACCTATGGATTTATTTAAGTATTTCAAGAACGACTGGAAGCACTAAGTTCGACATCTTGCATGTAAGTACATTTGTTTCTAAGTCACACTAATCTTTAGGGGAACCAGCTTTCGGGTCATAAAAAGGTCAACACAAAAGCATATGGTGCAATGAATAAATTTAAACTTAGAAAATAAAAAAAATCACAATCTAAGTATTTAGGGATCATGTGTTTCAAGAAAAAAAAAAAAACACACACACACAAACAGCATTGACACTCAAGAGCAACTGATAAGCGAAATAAAACCCATTCACTGATAATAATAATCACAAAACTGAAATTTTCAACGCATAAAAAAAAACTCACAGACCCAGACCCGATCGACTACACCGTGCTGTCACGAAACCTACTGAAACGAGCATAAAAACAAGACTAAGTAAGAACCCAGTCCAAGAAAGGAAGGAGAAAGATGATTTACCTGCTGTGGTTATTAGAGTCAACTTTGGTTGTTAAAACACGTAACAGGAATAGTCTGTTAGCGAACGTCTGAGAGCTTAACCGAGTGACTAGGATTAGAGAACGGTCGTTCAACGAAAAGCAACTCTGAAAAAAGGGTGTTTGGGTGATTGGGATAAAAAAAAAATCTAACATTTAGCAGAACACTATCATAATAACTTTCGATTGATATAGTTTTATCAGTGCTAAGTTAGTTTATAAGCGTTTATCTTTTCCATTTCAATTTAATGAAATGAAATAAAAATAAACAATATCCCACTACACCAGCAGCATCAAAGAAGTCCTCCTCCTCGTCAGCGCATGCGCAAAAGGACTCTTTAGCAACACCTTTTTTTTTTTGTCCACCCGAGTGGAGTTAAGCCTTCCTATTATTTATATGACCGTTCATTGTTAGGCCACATTTCAATGACGACATTCCTACGGAGGTAGGGTATTGTAAGGGAGCGAGCCTTTTGAGAGGTGTATATATATATATATATATATATATATATATATATATATATATATATATATATATATATATATATATATATATATATATATATATATATATATATTATATATATATATATATATATATATATATATATATATATATATATATATATATATATATGTTTCTCGACCCCTGATGTTCTTTCTAAAGACTCCTCCCGTCTTATTCAAATGACTTATATCCTGTCGTATACTAAAATGCTACTAAAAGGTTGATATTTGAATTGGCGATTATCTCGCGCCGTGCTGATGCTGTAAAATCTCCGTCGTGTCGCTTAGAAACGATGAAAAAGTTAGAGTGTAATAATACGTAATTCACGTTTTCTTGTGCGAAGACCGTAGATTTGTCACTAACTCTCTGAAGATGTGTTCTGAAGATTTTACAATATTATTATTATTATTATTATTTATTATTATTATTATTATTAGTTATTAATATTATTATTATTCAGAGGATGAAGCCTATTCATATGGAACAAACCCACCAAAGTGGCCAATGACTTGAAATTCAAGTTTCCAAAGAATATTAACTTGTTGATTAGGAAGAAGTAAGACGAGGTAAAGGGAAATATACAGAAAGAAGAGACCCCACTTATCAAAAACAGAAAAAAATAACACCTCTAAATTGACAACAACACATAAAAACATAAACCAGTACGAAACATAAACAAAAACAGAGACACTCGTCTCACCAGAACAAATTAGTTCTCGTTAACCACAACTCAACAAGATCATTGCGTGCTGAGTGGCCAAATAATTCTCTATTTCAACTTCAGTGAAGATGAATCATCTGATGAGGTCTAGAGTAAGTGATTGGTCAAAAGTGAGTGACGGATTTCCTGTATATACGATTTTCCTTACATGGTGGAAAATCCCTCAGTTCGGTGACATAAATGTATGAATTCCACACAGTAATTCTCATCCACACACGCAATGCTCTTATATATATATATATATATATAATATATATATACGTATACATACATACATATATATACATACATACTATATATCTATATATACTATATATATATATATATATATATATATATATAAATATATATATATATATATATATACAGGGGGTCCACGAGTTACGACGTTGATCCGTTCTTAAGATGCGTCGTAACATGATTTTCAGCGTAAGTCGGAACCTTGAAAAATACACATGATTTAATGTAAATACCTATCAATAACAACGAGAGAACAATTCCTTACCTTTTATTAATTTGATTGGCTTGCACACTGGAGAGGAAGCTGCGGTGCTGGAGAGACTGGGGGAGGTTAGTGAAGAGAAAAAGAACCTCCAGAAGTTGCTGGAAAATGCTGAGGCAGGTGATTCTTGAGGTGAGGCAGAACATACAATCTTTTCGCCTTCTCCTGAATCACCATAAGGCTGACTGGGATACGCCGTTGATTTTGGTTTTGGTCTTCCAACCAAAGCACCAATAACCTTTCCATTTCAATTATTAGACCACTACGCTGCTTAGTTATCACTGTCGCTTTCATAGGAGCAGATCCTTTCACATGTTCAACGATGCGCTCTTTAATCTTTGATAATGGTAGCAACGGTCGAACGGCTAAGGCCAAGCGAGCGGCCAATGTTTGTTGGCGTTTCTCCCTTCTCAGATTGCTTTATAATGTCCACTTTAATTTCCATGGTGATGGCCCTTTCTTTTCTTCGATGCACTACCATCAGAAGAGTCCGCCTTGCGCTTGGGAGCCATAAACAAAGAGCAAAAAGTTACAAAAACGATACAACACGAGAGAGAGAGAGGCAGTGTAAACAACCAAAATGGCGTATGGGCGAGGAATGAGGTAGCGAAGCGATGCCGTCCTCTCCCCCACAAAGCGTATTCTTCCGCCGTGCGGGCGACTAGTTCGCGTTTGTTTACGTTGCTTACGACGCTAAACCGCGTAAGACGGAACGACCCGCATTATTTTTTATATTTTTAATGGGGGCGCGTTCGTAACACGAAACATCGTAAGTCGAGGACCAGCGTAACCCGAGGACTTACTGTATATATATATATATATAAATAAATACATACATCATATATATATATATATACATACACACACACACACACACACACACACACACATATATATATATATATATATATATATATATATATATATATATATAATACTAACCGCTGTGAAATCGTAAATAATAATAGTTTACCTCTGAAGTCTTTAGGCACACAACGGAAAAAAAATGAAAGCACTCTACGGACTTTGCATGCCCTTTCAACAAAGTCCTTTTCAACAAAGTCCATTATTATTATTATTAGTTATTATTATTATTATTATTATTATTATTATATTATTATTAAGGGAGAAACTCTCTATCACGAGAGTATTTATAATGTTCTAAAGGGTCCACAATAATACAAAGTGTAAAAAGTCCGTGTATAATTTTGAAGACTTTACAGAAAGCTTTCGAACCCTTCCCTGAGTTCATCTTCAGGCCAAAATCTTTGGACTGAAGATGAATCCAGGGAAGGGTTCGAAAGCTTTCTGTAAAGTCTTCAAAATTATACACGGACTTTTTACACTTTGTATTATTGTGGACCCTTTAGAACATTATTATTATTATTATTATTATTATTATTATTATTATTATTATTATTATTATTATTATTATTATTTTATCACCTATATATTCTTATTTATATCCAGACCTGCTTTGCATAACTGTGGCACTTACGGCAATTCAAAATGAAATGGGGCCGTAATATGAGGAAAGAGACTTATAATAATAATATTAATAAAGGGGTAAAAACATTATTATATACTTATTTTCCCTCGAACCCGGTAGATGCAAATAATGATACTGATAATTATGGAGTTATCAGGGTTGCCTCCGCTACTAATTCTGATAATAACAACAGCATTTCCTCTAAAAGTTTCTGTATGAGAGAGAGAGAGAGAGATTCACTATTAAGAGCAGGTTTCAATGAGGGTTAATCAGGAGAGAGAGAGAGAGAGAGAGAGAGAGAGAGAGAGAGAGAGAGAGAGAGAGAGAGAGATAGATTCACTATTAAGAAGAAGGTTTTCAATGAGAGTTAATCAGGAGAGAGAGAGAGAGGAGAGAGAGAGAAGAGACGAGAGAGAGAGAGAGAGAGAGAGATTCACTATTAAGAGCAGGTTTCAATGAGGGTTAATCAGGAGAGAGAGAGAGAGAGAGAGAGAGAGAGAGGAGAGAGAGAGAGAGAGATTCACTATTAAGAGCAGGTTTCAATGAGGGTAATCGGGAGAGAGAGAGAGAGGAGAGAGAGAGAGAGAGAGAGAGAGAAGAGATTCTAATTAAGAGAAGGTTCAATGAGGGTTAATCGAGAGAGAGAGAGAAGAGAACGTAGAGAGAGAGAGAGAGAGAGAGATTCACTATTAAGAGAAGGTTTCAATGAGGGTTAATCAGGAGAGAGAGAGAGAGAGAGAGAGAGAGAGAGAGAGAGAGAGAGAGAGAGAGAGAGAGGATTCACTATAAAGAGAAGGTTTTCAATGAGGGTTAATCGGGAGAGAGGAGAGAGAGAGAGAGAGAGAGAGAGAGAGAGAGAGAGATTCACTATTAAGAGAAGGTTTCAATGAGGGTTAATCAGGAGAGAGAGAGAGAGAGAGATTCACTATTAAGAGCAGGTTTCAATGAGGGTTAATCAGGAGAGAGAGAGAGAGAGAGGAGAGAGAGAGAGAGAGAGAGAGAGCCTTACCTTACAAGCCTTACAGTTCGTTCGGGTTGCCCCAGGTCCCTCAGTGTGAGGCGCCTCTAATGTCTACCAGAGAGTTGCTAGTACATCTTCCGGTATATTTTGCATCTTCCAATCTTGGATGGTCTGGGATGCAGTTTAGATATTTGTCGAGCTTATTCTTAAACACATCTACGCTCACTCCTGATATATTCCTCAGATGAGCTGGCAACGCATTGAATAGACGCTGCATTATCGATGCTGGTGCGTAGTGGATAATGTCCTGTGTGCTTTCCTTATTTTTCCTGGTATAGTTTTGGGCACTATTAATCTACCTCTGCTTGCTCTTTCTGATATTTTTAGTCCATGATATTTTCTGTTATTCCTTCTATCTGTTTCCATGCCTGAATTATCATGTAGCGTTCTCTTCTCCTTTCTAGACTATATAATTTTAAGGATTGTAGTCTTTTCCCAGTAGTCTAGGTCCTTAACTTCTTCTATTCTAGCTGTAAAGGACCTTTGTACACTATCTATTTGTGCATATCCTTTTGATAGTGTGGGTACCATATCATATTGCAATATTCAAGTGGACTACGAACATATGTTTTATAAAGCATAATCATGTGTTCAGCTTTTCTTGTTTTGAAGTGCCGTAACAACATTCCCATTTTTGCTTTACATTTTGCCAACAAAATTGCTATTTGATCATTGCATAACATGTTCCTATTCATCATCACACCAAGGTCTTTAACTGCTTCCTTATTTGTGATTGTCTCATTTATAGGTCCCCTATATGCATATAGCTTTCCTTCTCTGTCTCCATAATTTATTGATTCAAATTTATCAGAGTTAAATACCATCCTATTTACCTCTGCCCAATCATATACTTTGTTAAGGTCTCTTTGTAGAGCGTTCCTATCTTCATCACAAGTAATTTCTCTACTTATTCTTGTGTCATCAGCGAAACTACTCACTACCGAATCCTTAACATTACTGTCTATGTCTTCAATCATAATAACAAACAATATTGCAGCTAGCACCGTACCTTGTGGCACACCGGATATTACCTTGGTTTCATCCGATTTCTCGTCGTTTGCAATAACTATCTGTTTTCTGTTGTGTAAAAATTCTTTTAACCATCTTCCTACTTTATCTACGATATTGTGTTTTCTAATTTTCTTTGTAATATATTTATGGTCTACTTTGTCAAAGCTTTTGCAAAGTCTAGATAAACCACATCTGTTTCATTTCCTCTTTTCATATTTTTTGAATATGTTCTCACGGTGGACTAACAGTTGGGTTTGTGTACTTTTTCTTTTTCCGGGGGTACGAAACCGTGTTGTCCTATATTTAAACAAATTATTTTTATTAAATGTTTCATAATATTTTTCTTCATTACCCTTTCATACACTTTCATAATATGTGATGTTAGACTCACTGGCCTATAATTACTTGCCTCTAGTCTTGATCCACTTTTGAAAGTAGGGGTGATATATGCTAATTTGTGCTCATCATAAATCTTGCCTGTATCTACACTTTGTCTTAATAATATTGCAAGTGGCTTTTTGGCGATAGAATGAACTACTTTTCTTTAACAAATAGCAGGGACTCCATCCGGCCCTGCAGCAGCTCCATTTTTAATTTCATTAATTGCCTGCACAACATCAGCTTCATTAATTTCTATGTCAGCTAAATATTCACTATTTTCTTCCCTTACTTCTATATCATTATCTTCATTATCTATTCTAGGGGTGAATTCTCTCTTATATCGTTCTGCCAGTATGTTGCAAATTTCCTTTTTTTCATTCGTTAATCTCCCTTCAATTCTCAGAGGGCCTATTTCTATTCTTCTTTTATTCATCTTCTTCGCATATGAGTATAATAGTTTGGGGTTTTGCTTGATATTTAATAGGGTTTTTTTCTTCCAAGTCCCGTTTTTCATTTTCTTTTGATTGTATAATCTTTTGTTCTGCATTTTCTATCTTACTTTTTAGTTCTATAACTTTCCATGCATTTTTTTTCTTTTGCAAGACCTTTTTTTCCACTTTCTGATTTTCTGGAACAAGATCCTTCTGTCTCTTGGTATGCATGAATGATGTTTACTTTTCTTCTTCGGTATATATTTTTCCACTATTTTCCTCCAACTATTTTATATAATATCTCCGTATTTACCCTTATGTCATCACTTACGAAAAATGTTATCCCAATCTTTGTTTAATTCTTCATTAATTTCTGACCATTTTATATTTTTACTGTAGAAGTTGTATTTTCCATATTCCTTCCCACTTTTTCATTTCTTCTTGCTTATCTCTATTTTCACTTGCTTTTGAATGAACTGAATTAACTTCTATGACATTATGGTCTGAAATACTCGCATTATAAAACTATTATTCCTTTAACATAATTCATCTCGTTCACAAATACTAGGTCTAAAGTATTTTCCTTCTTGTTGGCAGGTGATTATTTGTTGAATGTGTATTCTAGTAGCATATCTAATAGCTTTTCAAATGCCTCTTATCTTCTGCACTACTATTACTCTCTTTTTTATATGTATAAGTACAACCACAATCTCCTATTCGTTCTTTCCATTCTACGAAAGGAAAGTTGAAGTCACCAGATAGGAGAATAGTCCAGTCCTTGTGATTTCTAATATATCATCCAATTTTTCAATTATTAAGTCAAACTCTTTAGTATTGAGGATGTATATATTTACTATGTTCATCATTTTTCAGATTCAAATTCTACCGCTATTAGTTCACATTCTGAGTTACTATATTTCTCATATATTTTTCCTTGTCTTTTCCCATATATTGCGGTTCCCCCTTGATTCCTATTTTTTCTATCTGATCTATAAGTTTGGAACCCTTTTATTTGATCATCATTTCCCAGTCTCTTGGAATACCAGGTTTCACTTATATTCATTATATCTATTTCTTTTCATTTTGGGTTAGTTCTTCTAAGTACTCTATTTTTCTTTTTGAGTTACTCGTAACTAAACCCTGCGCATTCATCACTATGATGGTTTGCGTGTTTTCTCCTTCATTTAATACTGGTAGTAATAAGGATTTTCCCATGTCTCTTTCCTGTTCTGGTATGTTGTTCTTTTTTTTCATTTCCAGAAATTCTGACATTAAAAAAATCCAACTTTTCCATCAATATTTGATCTTCCTTCATCATATTATTCATTTTGTGTCTGAATCTGCAATTTTCTCTCCTTTCTGCATATCC
>NC_061092.1:9690345-9693826 GCF_015104395.2 Macrobrachium nipponense | reverse complement strand
CAAAAAAAAAAAAAATTGTCCTCAGAGTATAAACATAAACGCAATTTTTTTAGCGCGGGGCTGGGGGGGAATGTTAGTAAAAACTTGGGGCTAAATACAGGTTATCAGGGAATGATTTTTTTTAACATAAAACTCGCACAAAAACACACACATATATATATAAATAAAAAAATATAACACGCACTCAGACACAAGCCTCCTCCACGTGACCTAACCTCAAATGATTCTTGAATGTGGTTAAATCTATAGGTAAAACTTGAAGAATTAGATTTACGTGATTCTGACGTCTTGTAAAAAGGATATTCAAATTTTGGCCAAGAACTCAGAGATGATAGTAGTAGTATATAGTACTGGAAATATGACCTCAATGACAACAAGCCAAGCACTTGTGTGAAAGCGTCCAAGAAAGCAAAAAATGTCCGCCAACTAAACAAGAACCCATCCCAACCCACGACAAGCCATCAGGAAGGTACTGTCCATTAGCTCCTCCTAATCTTCGGAGTAAATCAGGGTCCAAGGATTAACCTTTCTCATGACTTTGCAATAGCCGTCGTTCGTGTCAAGCGATCCCGAGAAGCGTCACTATCGGTTTCACTGGTGTTTCCAGCGTTTAATTACAGACCAGATGCCAGAAACAGCCAGAAACGTGATTAATTACCTTTATCGAGAGATGCGCATGGCATCAACTCCCCCGTGACTGCTGATGACTTTCTAAACCAATACGAAAAGACTCCCAAAATTGGAAAAAAAAATATATACACAATTCAACGTTAACGTTAGCTCAGGTATTAAACTACTCAAGATATTATCGTGGATACGACCAAAGTGGGAGTTACGGACTTCAAAAGAAAGAGATACCACTGATCTTCTATGCAGTGTTAGATTCCATCAAAGCCGAGTTTCAATTTTGACTGGGTAATAAAATCAGCGTTGCCTGTAGCTGTAGTAAAACGATAATGATGACAACATATGCATAGAACCCGTGATTTTTTTTATAATCTTAGACGAAAGAAAACATAGACTAAGAAATTAGCAATGAACGTGGATGGGAGATGCAAGCCATTCAGACGATGTGAAGCAAAATTGCCAGCATTTGTTACGGAATTTAATATTCGTATTCGTATTCGGAATTTAATGTACATATGGTTATCCATAAATAAACATTAAACATTTTATCAATGAACATAGCTAGAACTTTCTCTCACTTGATAAATTAATAAGTAAATAAACAAGGAAATGAATAAATAAATAATTCAATAAATAAATAAATAAATAAATAATTCGATAGATAAGTAAATAAATCAATGAAACTTAGGATCTTAGGATATTCCCTTTTTCAAGTTTGCCTTTCACATCGTCAACCTATACACATCATGTCTGTTGGAGACTTCCTTCATTTTTATTTATTTCCAATTACCAGTTAATTCAGTTACTGCAGAATAATGTAATGCAAGTCAAAATGTACGTTTAATCTTAACGTCTGCCCTCAAAGGTCTAGAATATTAACTTAAAAAAACAGCAAGTATTACTTACTCTCTGTTTTCGACAATTTCCCCATTATTTGGCAAGTCCTCAAGGTCTCAAAACTCAATCTCCCCCCCCCCCCCCCCCACCCCAAAGTTTCCTATTACACCAACAACACCGAGTGGCATGGAATGACTATGCCAATATGCCATTCAAGTGTCCAGTGATTACACATCCCGTTTTGTAGCCGCCAACTAACTCCGTGTGAGGCCCATGTAACCTTCACATCCAAATACCGGTTTCATAACACGGTGTGATCTTGCAAGATTTCCCTCGCTGTGAAACTGATTATAGTAAAATGACGTACATATCTATTTTTCCCCTTTTGATACTGTACCTCCCTTAACCTCCTCTTGTTTCTTTCTAATAATAATAATAATAATAATAATTAATAATAATAATAATAATAATAATATTACTGTTCAATAAAATGGCAGAATTCAGCGAACTAATCTTATATATTATCTTTTCTATTTCTGCCATTTCATTCAACAGAATTTGTTTAAAATAGGGTTTTCTCACAAATAATAATACAGCTCAGGGCCATAAACATGGAGTACACAAAGTACAGACAGCACCATGCACAATCTAGATACATAAGATAACATGATGAAAATAATGAATAATCGGCAATACCCACACAGTTGGTAATAAAATTGAGAATAGTTTAAGGAAAAAAGCATTAAAAAGTTAAAAAAAAATAGTGAACAGATTGTATATAATTAAATTTCTTTGGAAGCTTGAATTTCAACGTCAGTGGCTGCTGTGGTGGGCTTGTTCCATATGAATAGGGTTCATCTTCTGAGTTAATAATAATAATAATAATAATAATAATAATAATAATAATAATACTAATAATAATAATAATAATAATAATAATAATAATAATAATAAAATAAAAGTTATTTTAATCACAAAATATAATTCCTAGTGTCCCCACTCGAAAAATTTCGTGGTGCAACTTGTGTTCAGGGTCTTAAAGGCCTGAATATATTGTGTTCAGAGTCTGAAATTCCTGAATATATTGTTCAGTCTGAAATTTCTGAATATATTGTGTTTAGAGTCTTAAATTCCTGAGTATATTGTGGTTCAGGTCTTAAATTTCTGAATATATGGTTCGTCTGAAATTCCTGAATATATTGTGTTTAGAGTCTTAAATTCCTGAATATATTGTGTTCAGGGTCTTAAATTTCTGAATATATTGTGTTCAGGGTCTTAAATTCCTGAATATATTGTGTTCAGGGTCTATAATTTCTGAATATATTGTGTTCAGGGTCTGAAATTCCTGAATATATTGTGTTCAGGGTCTTAAATTCCTGAAAATATTGTGTTCAGTGTCTGAAATTCCTGGATATATTGTGTTCAGAATCTAATATTCTTGAATATATTGTGTTCAGGGTCTGAAATTCCTGAATATATTGTGTTCAGAGTCTAATATTCCTGAATATATTGCTCAGGGTCTGAAATTCCTGAATATATGTGCTCAGAATCTGAAATTCCTAAATATATTTTGTTCAAGGTCTGAAATTCCTGAATATATTGTTTTTAGGGTCTGAAATTCCTGAATATATTGTGTTCAGAGTGTAATGTTCCTGAATATATTGTGCTCAAGGTCTGAAATTCCTTAATATATTGTGTTCAGAGTCTGAAATTCCTGAATATATTGTGTTCAGAGTCTGAAATTCCTGAATACATTGTGTTCAGAGTTTGGGACTTCTAATACTTTGTGTTCAGTCTGAAACATCTGATCACACTGTATTCAGAGTCTGGATCTTCTTCATATATGGTGATCATAGTTTGAAACTGAATACATTGTGTCCAGCGCCTAAAACTTAATACTTTGTGTTCAGAGTCTGAAAATTCTGAATACACGGTGTTCAGAGTCTGAAACTTATGAAAGTGTTGTATTCAGAGTCTGGGACTTCTGAATACAAGGTGTTGAGAGTCTACCTTCAGA
>NC_061092.1:9680345-9687845 GCF_015104395.2 Macrobrachium nipponense | reverse complement strand
CATTTCCCCATTTTCATGCAACAAACGACCCTTTCCACACGGCAGCGAGAGATGTCTTCATTTAGGAATGAGTGGGAGGAAGGGAAGGGGAGGGGGGAATGTGAGGAACAGGGGTGGGGATTGGTGAAGGTAATTGCCCAAAGTAACTGCTCAAAGTGACCTACTTAACCTAGGTAACGTCGTCAGGTAGCTGGGTCCCTGCGAAGGGAACACAGTTGCCAGATCGAGCGGCCAGAAGTTTCCTACCCCATTTTTGTGAAATTTCACTAACCGTACGTTGTACGTCACCCTTGATTCACACCCTTTTATAATACATTAAGAACACAGATATTGTCTGCACTAAAACTATGGAGAGGAATGAAGATGCTTTTAGAATATGCAGAAATGAATTAGTATATCTTATTAAGCAAGTAAAAACGTTCAGGTCAGGCAAACATTCTTCCACGCTAACACAGCGAGAAAAACGTTTGAACTGCCCAGTTAATCTCAAACGAAGCAAAGAATTAAAAACGGTGATAAAGACTAACTTACATTTTTGCTTGCGGAAAGCACCTCGACGTCTCCTGTTTGCCAATAGAACCGCAGCAGACCGGTCGCAGACGACAAAAGAAGAAGGACGCGCGTGCGTGTGATGGACGTCCGAATCGAGTCCAGGAAATAATAATAATAATAATGAATAAAAACGTCCACAACAACAAAAAAAGAGGGGGCGGTAGCGTGCTACCCAGACAGACGCCTCGCGACAGGAACTGGAAACTCTTTCGCGCAACAAAAGCTAGACTGGAACGCGTTTGGTCAGCGTGCTGGTAGATAGAGAGAGGGAGGCTCTGGAACAGTTAAAGGTTAAAGAGATGTCTAGCGTATGCCAGCCAATCCACTGCCGCACCTGCCTTATATATCGTCGGGACTTCTCTCTTTCTCTCTCTCACTCACTTACTCACACACACACACACACACACACCCACCCCGTCCCTCTCCCTCTCCCTCTCCCTTGGTGGGATAGGACTACCGTCTTTGCCTTCTGCTCAATTGCTAGGAGATGCTGGCTGGCTGGCTGGCGGGTTGAGTTGCTCGCTCACTCGCTCACTCACTCACTCTCACTCTCCTCGTTATCTGATGCGACACGTCGAGGTCCCTGTATCGGAGGCATCTGCAGGAGGAGTTGGAGCTCTTCGAGACTGTCCTTGGATTGCTCCTTGTCACAAGTCGTTCGTGTCCCGGTGCATGAGAGGCTCCTCCGACTTGCGACTTTCATTTGTTTATGCATACATATTTACTTCTTCGTTTGTTTACCGATTTGCGTCTCCTCATCTGGGTTTCGGTTGGTTCAAAGGCTCCGCCCCGTCAACACACACACATATTATATACATACGCACATTTTTTTTCAAAATGGCGCTATGTTTCTACTTCTCTGTGAGGTCCAGAACAGGTTGGAGAGGTGAGCCTTACAATCTCATCCCTAATATTCGATGAACGTAAGGTGAAGGTGTCATTCATCAACGGACTCCGCTTTGAGAAGAACTACGAACACTTACAATGAAAAAAATAAAGCTCGCTGGAGAGAAGAGAGAAAGAAGAGAGGAAAGAGGAGGACGAGAAGGAGAGGAGAGGTAGAAAGAGAAGAGAGAGGAGAGAGGAGACTCTTTTTCCAACATTTTCCAAGATTTTATTCAGAATAAAATCTTGGGCGGAAAAAAAAATTTCTGAGTTGCCAAAAAAAAGAAAATAAAAAAAATAAGAAATAAAGGAAATACCAAATAAAAAAATTGACGCAGTTGATAAATACTGAAAATAATTTTGTGAAATTATTTATATTTTTTATTTTAGTTAACTCCAGGTATCGTTTTCCCATTTTTACTATCAGATTTGTTTAAAAAAAACATCATTCCAATTAACAGCAAAAAAAAAACCTTTTGTACTTTTTTTATATTTTAGTCACCAATGCTTCGCACAGAACTGGCAAAAAGAAAAAAAGTAAAAAAAAGTTTAATTTTAAGAATTTATAGAGAAAAACGTAAAGGATAATGGAATAATAAGTGAATTAAAGAAAACGGGTAAAGGAAACGAAATTGATTATTAAAGCCTGCCTTCCCTTTCCAACTAACCATATTATTAAAGTGCGGAATGTTTGAATGCTTGAATGTGTTAGAACAAAAGGTTGAAAAATGAGGAGACAAGTCGTTTTCTAACATATTTGTTGTCAACGGAGGTTGGAAAGGTGAGACATGCAAACAAATGGAAAGATGTTTAATTTTGGATTTTTGGAGAGGAAGGGGAGATATGGCTGACGAAAAGGCAGGTCAGCCCGGGCGGAGGAGGTTAGGGACGAACGGATGTTGATATTCTAAGGTTAAAAGGGTGGTGGCCGCAGTTGCTATAAAAGGGGTTGGGGCGGGGTTGGGTAAATAGGAGGGGGGGGGGGGAGGGGTTCAAAGAGGAAGCTGATGCAGGCTGCTTATGAGTTAGATATATATGAAGTCCCTCTCGCTCAATAAGGGAAATCAATCTTAGGTTGTGACAAGCTTAAAAGAGGAATTGACGGTTGACGATGACCCCCCGTTTTGTTTTTTTGCCCAGGAAATTCCCAGCTAGCGACTAACAATCCTTTCTTCAAATCCTTGTCTTCTATCTTTGTAATGCTGATTATTGTGTAAAAAAGGTACCGATGGCAAGGAAGAACGAAAAATAATACCAAAAGGGAAATGAAGGAAGTTCCAATTGAAAATGAAGCAATGACGGAAGAGAAACGAAGATGGCTTGGACACATCCTTTCGAACAACCTCATAGAAGGGTACTGCCTAATAGCTGGTCTCCTGTGGGCACCAGTAGAGCTGGAAGACCCAGACCTAACTGGCAAAGAACCATGAGAAAGGAGGGTGGAGAGGAGCGGGGAGCACTCGTGGGAAAGTGAAAAGCCCGCAATCTAAGGACTTATAGAGTTGGAAGACCAAGTGGCTAAGAACTACGAAAAAGGAGGATGGAGATGAGCGGAGACTCGTGGAAGTGAAAGCGCAATCAAGACTATAGGAGTTGGACGACCAAGTGGCTAAGAACCATGAGAAAGGAGGATGGAGAGGAGTGGAGATTCGTGGAAGTGAAAGCGCAATCAAGACTAGAGGTGGAAGACCAAGAGGCTAAGAACCATGAGAAAGGAGGAAGGAGAGGAGTGGAGACTCGTGGAAGTGAATTGCCTCTGGGCCCCAAACCCTCTCCTTTTCCAATGAATAATGATTACATTGACGTGCAATTGCATACCTGTTCAACGAGAAGCATTCCGAGTACTCTTTCAGTGTTCTTGTGAGGTTTACCTATTAATTAATCAAACCTCTCTCCTTCATTCTCATTTCTCTTTGAAGTGAAATTGTGTGATAGTTTTTTCCCCAGTAAAACATTGACTCCTAATTCCGACAACTTCACAAGGGCATAGTACCGTATAAAACAATCACTCATTTTCATCATCTCTCTCCTCTCTCTCTCTCCATTCCATTCTTTAAAAGGCACTAAGGCTTCAAAGGACCCGATTAACACTACTCCACTTTCAGCAAAACCAGTCGATCAAGCATTGCAATACCACAAAAGTTGTTTTTCTGCTTGTTTCCATAAGTGGGACATATAAAAACAGCGGCTGTTTCGCAAATAATACTTTGGGATACAAGCGGCTCTGCCCGCTTCCATGCATCCCTGAAGCCTTTCCAGGTCTGACAGGAGTCCCTGACAAGTCCTGGATTCCTGGACCCCAGACTATACAAAAAAGAGAGAAAAAGAAACACTAAGTCCCTAGAACTACATTGCACCCCCCCCCCCCCCCCCCCTGTCTCGTCCTTTCACTTTCTTTTTATAAATATCCGATTCTCCTCCGTCCGTTTGCCAATTCCTGATCAAATTTCCCAGAAGTTGCTAATTCGGAATGTGATCGTCCATCGTGGTGAGTTTTGTTACTGAACTTAGGCGAGGCCGAGGGGAGGGAAAATTTTATAATGATAATGCATCAGATTACTTTTCTAATCCAATAGCTATTACTAGATTGTTACCTAGAATTTTTTGCATAATTCAGTATTTTTATATAATTATATACATTATTTTACATAACAGATTATTTAATGAATATTATATAATCATAAATATATCCTAACGTTTATCTATCAACCTCCATTCTAACGGAATTCTAGCTTAATATAATTTGATTCATATAAATGGTTTACTCAATTAAAATAACGATTAATATAACATAAAATGTAATGGATTATATATGTATATATTATATATTAATTATATATATATTATTAAATAATAATAAATATATATATATATCAATGATAATATTTTATTATCATTAATATTATATGATATAATATATATATAATATTATTAATTATTAATATATATAATATTACTTACTATATCAATTGTTACGATTATCCATAAGCAATTTTTACATGTTCATAAATTCCCTTTCAAAACCTTTGCTTAAAGTTAGTTATGTAACCGGCTTTACCAAATTCATTTAACGTGCACTTTACATTAATGAAAAATTAGCATTTCTCTTTTGAAGCATTTACATTTTTTACCAGTCTTTTAAATCTGTTACTCACAGGACCAACAGCGGGGTATAAAACATAACTGTCATTATTTTCTTTTTTTTTTAAGATACCCTGGGATTTTTCATGGGTTGAGGGTAATTAAGACATACTTTTCCTATCTCTAATCAGTCGTTCTTAGCAAAAGATGTCTTAACCCACTGCATTATTATGCCCTACATCAGTCGAGGGCTCAGGTACTGGACTGACCTTCTGAACCCACGCCAGATTTACTGCAAACGTGGATCTAAAAAATGGCGCTATGAGTGTTGGGTGGGTAAACGTGCTGTGAATGGATGAAGTGATAGTGCAACTTTTTTTTTTTTTTTTTTTAAATACCACAGTTAACCAGCGATGTTTGTGTCACTTGGTGACTTACTTATCTTGTTACTTTAACATTCCCAGCTTTACACAGTATCCCACCACCTGAACTTCCAAAAAGGACCATCTCTCCTTGCTTCTTTTACGTCCAAGTTTGCACTTCTTTGATATTTAATTTAACCTGGTTCAATACTTTTCTTTTAATAGTGCTAGCATATCCGGTGTACTAATTCTCTCTCTCTCTCTCTCTCTCTCTCTAATAAAGTTTGTATTCCATCTATTTTCCTCTCTTACAGAAACGTTTTATCGTTCATTTCCTACTTTTCTATTTGTGTCTCAGACCATATTTCAATATGTTTTTTTGATATGTGCAATATAATTGATAAAAAAAAGCCACACCATTGACTTTCAATAAATTTGCTTTTCATCCGAAAATGGAAAACGAAAGAAAAACATCTTCCACACACAGACTGACTTTATAAATTTGTTTTTCATCCGGAAATGGGAAACAAACAAAACCACCTTCCGCGCCAGAGAGAGAGAGAGAGAGAGAGAGAGAGAGAGAGAGAGAAGAGAACCCACGAAGGGTAAGATCATGTTTTTGTCTGAGCCGCTACATTTCGTAACCAGTCTTCCGCGAAACCTCCCCACCGCCACTTATTGAAACGAAAAGTAAACCGAAGGTGATGGTGCAACTCACTCCCGTGTAAGTGTCTCTTTGTTTTTATTTGTTTTTTATTTATTTATCTTTTTTTTTTTTTTTGCGTACCTTTCTTCGTCTTGTTTTATCACTTCCCTTTTTTCTCTGTCGGTTCTTTCTTTCATTCTTTCTGTCGCTTTGTTTAATTTACATCCGGTAAATGAACGATTATATATAATTATTCAATTTATATCTTTCGTCTTTTTAATTCGTTTTCTTTTGCGCCTGGTTCTTCCTTTTGCGTTTATTTCATAGAAATCAGATAAAGGAACGATAATTATTACACTTACAGCAAGACTATGGCGGCCTTTCAAAGGCAAACATTGTATGCAGTCACGACAAGGAAAAGGAATTGAGAAATGAAAAAGATAGAAAAAAAATGATATAGTATACAAATAATAATGTATACAAAAAATAATATAGTATACAAATTATAATGTATACAAAAAATGATATAGTATACAAATAATAATGTATACAAAAAATAATATAGTATAATTAATAATGTATAAAAAATAATAGTATACGAAAAATAATGTATAAAAAATAATATAATATACAAATAATAATGTATACAAAAATAATATAGTATACAAATAATAATGTATACAAAAATAATATAGTATACAAATAATAATGTATAAAAAATAATAAAGTATACAAATAACGCATACAAAAATCATATAGTATAAATAAAATAATATAGTATAAAAAAATACAGTATAAAAATCATATTCAAAACAAAACACTGACCCGCGTAAATGGCAAAGGAAGACAACAAGAGTTTGTTTACATCCCGTCCGCGCTTGCGCAATGGCATCGTGGCGGGAACTCCCACCAGCCATTGTGGCGCTACTCAGGAACACCTTGTATTATTATTATTATTATTATTATTATTATTATTATTATTATTATTATTATTATTGGTAAAGAAATCCGCAGTGATGTAAACGTAAATATATACTACAATAATATATTTGTAATATATATTTATATTTAAACCGTTATGGGTGTCTTCACCATTTTAGTGATTATTATTATTATTATTATTATTATTATTATTATTATTATTATTATTATTATTATTATTATTATTAGTGAAGAAATCCGCAATGATATAAACGTAAATATATAAAAAAATAACATATTTCCAAAATATATTTATATTTACACCGTTGTGGATGTCTTCACCATTTTAGTGATTCATGTCATTATTATTATTATTATTATTATTATTATTATTATTATTATTTATTAAGTAGTTAAACCGGACCGTTGCTTCTAATGTGGGTGGCAAGAAGGATCTGTTTCTTAAAGAATAAAAGGAGCATATTTAAGTAATGAACTTTAAGTTTCTTAAATTTACAACAAATGAATACACTGGACATGAAGATGATTATGGAACTACCTACAAGAGGGCCACGGTACGGAGAGAGAGAGAGAGAGAGAGAGAGAGAGAGAGAGAGAGAGAGAGGTTTAAACTAACATGATGTCTGTCATTACGACGCTAATGCAATGGACGTCACAGTCGTCAGCATCGCGACGATAAAAAAAGATAGAAAAAAAAATGCTGACGCACGTCCAAATTGAAAAACCTTCCCGAACAGGCAAAAGCAACGACAAGAAGAGCAACCGGAAGTGAAATTGCTACCTGCTGCTCGCTCAGTCACTCTCGGGGAGAGTTGCTGAAAGCCAAAAATAGTAGTAGCATATATAACGTCTGCGCGATTGTTAGTTGCTCCACTTGGCCGTAAAAGCGCGACTAGGCAACTCGTCTGCATCGTAGCAACCATCGTATGGTTTTCGGAAGAGGAACCGCGCACACGCAACGGGGGGGGAGGGGAGGGTAAAGGTTGGAGGGGCGGTGAGAGGGGAGAGGCGGGGACGGATGGGAGGAGGAGG
>NC_061092.1:9650345-9672845 GCF_015104395.2 Macrobrachium nipponense | reverse complement strand
AACTTTCAATAAAATAAAACCTACTGAGGCTAGAGGGTTGCAAGTTGTTAACTGGTGATTGAAGGGTGGATGATCAACATACCAATTCGCAGCCTTCTAGCCCAAGTAGTTTTTAAGATCTGAGGGCGGAGAGAGAGAAAAAAAAAACTAAAAGCGAGATAACTTCCTTTCCGAGAATATGGCCACCTCTGTCAACGCCACCGAACTCGAGCTCCGAAAGTGCAGACTTTCACGGAGAAAAGAGAGAAAAAAAAAAAAACTCCGCTGACGTCAGCAAATTCTAAGAAGCTTTTGGGGAGACTGGCTGACCCATTCCTAAGGCTAGGTAACGGCGTATATGACTGCTGCCATGTTGTCAGAGCTGGTTTCGTCTGGAGGAGTTTCCGAGAGTTTTCTACGTAATATGGAGGAAACAAAGGCAACTGCATTGACTCTTAGACTCTATTACTGATGCATCGGAAAAACAAGAGACAAAGGCATACGCAGCATACAATCGTGTAGTTATATGTGCACTAAATTTGAATTGCATCATCCACTGATAATCAGTCTTTTGAGACATTTGAAATACTTATTCATGCCCCCCTCTCCCTCTCTCTCAAAACACACACGCACACACACACACACACTCATATATAAGCACGACACACACACACACACACACAAACGTACACAAACGCAAGCAAAAGGCATATGAAAAGTCATGCTTCCGAGGATTTGTGTATGTGTGAGAGAGAGAGAGAGGAGAGAGAGAGAGAGAGAGAGAGAGAGAGAGGAGGAAGTGTCTTCTGTCCCCGGGAGATGTTCATGCGATGCCCTCTGGGTACCATAAAATAGCAGAAAATTCTGTCCCATGCATTCACGGTCGTCGGGAAAGGGTGGCATGATGATGACCGCTCAGATATAATGAATGATGACCGCTCAGATATAATGAAACAAATCTGAATCACTGGACTGATATTGTCATAAGGGTCTCGTATAATGAAACTAAATCAATGAATACTGATATAACGAGAGAAGGTGCATTTCCTGAAATACTTCCCCTCCCCCCCCCCCCCCCCCCCTCCCCCCCCACCCCCCCCAGAATAATGTTGGCTGCGACATCTTGGGAGGACCCCTGAACATACAACAGAAACGAAGATGGATCAAATGAAATTCCAATATAGCCGATTTTGTCAGAGACAAAAATGTAATTCCCACAGATCCGATTTTGTCAGAAGTAAAATGTAATTCCCACAGATCCGATTTTTGTCAAAGGCAAAATGTAATTCGCACAGAGCAGAGTTTTGTCAGAGGCAAAATGTAATTCCTCCAGAGCCTATTTTTGTCAGAGACAAAATGTAGTTCCCACGGAGCAGATTTTTGTCAATGGTAAAATGGAATTCCCACAGAGCAGATCGGTAACGAAGACATGACCTTCAAGCTGTTAGGGCCTGCAACGTTGCGTCACAGAGAGAGAGAGAGAGAGAGAGAGAGAGAGAGAGAGAGAGAGAGAGAGCTGTTGTAACGGGATATTAAAAAGAGAACGATAAACAAGTTGCGACGTTGCATCAGAGAGAGAGAGCTGCAATACTGTGTCAAAGAGAAAGACTTTTGGCTTCAAGGTCGCGTCAAAGAGAGAGAAACTCATTAGATCTTGCTTCCTCCGCTGGACAACAACACAACGATAACGGTACTGGCGAGAGAGAATGAGAGAGATGTGACCTGCCCAGGTATTTGGAAGATGCCCGTGGCCAGAGGGAAGAGAAGAGACGAGACAGAGAGAGAGAGAGAGAGAGAGAGGTCTTTGCGGCTGGGTGGGGGCCAGAAGACACTTTCACAAGGGCACGGTGAAGGTGAAACAGGACAAAAACAAAAAGAGATGCTGATTGGGTCTTCCTAGGTTATTTCACGAAGGTTGCGTCACTTTTTCCAATCCCTGGAGGAGGAAGTCTGAGTCAAGAATCACAAAAACACAAACGTTTATGATGAAGGAAACTGACGTAAAGTTACTGACGATTAATACGTTTATGATGACACAAAGGTTTATGATGAAAAAAAGTGACATATCTTTATGACGATTAATACGTTTATGATGACACAAAGGTTTATGATGAAAAAAAGTGACATATCTTTATGCCGATTAATACGTTTATGATGGCACAAACGTCCGAGATGAAAGAAACTGATGTAAAGATTCTGATGATTAATACGATTATGATGAAAGAAATTGGAGTAAAGTTTCTGATGATTAATACGTTTATGATGACATAAACGTTTATGATGAAAGAAACTGACGTAAAGTTTCTGATGATTAATACGTTTATGATGACACAGACGTTTATGATGAAAGCAATTGGAGTAAAGTTTCTGATGATTATGTTTATGATGACACAAACCTTTATGATGAAAACATTATAGAACTTTCTGATGATTAATACGTTTATGATGACAGAAACGTTCACGATGAAAACAATTGGAGTAAAGTTTCTGATGATTAATACGTTTATGATGATATAAACGTTTACAGTGAAAAAAAAAAAACTGCCGTAAAGTTTCTGATGAATAATTTGTTTATGACGACACAAATGTTCATGATGATAAAATTGACAGAACTTTCTGGTTATTAATACGTTCATGATGATTAATTCGTTTATGGTGACACAAACGTCTGTGATGAAAGAAACTGACCTAAAGTTTCTGATGATTAATACGTTTATGATGAAAAAAAAACGACGTAAAGTCTATGATGAATAATACTTTAATGATGGCACAAACGCTTATGAAAAATAAAAAATGATATGAAAACCTTTATGGTGCTGAAAACATATATGACGATAAAAATTTCATGATGACATACACGTCTATGATGACAAAAACGTTCATGATGATATAAAAAATGTTTATACTGCTAAAACGTTTACGACCTGATGAAGCGGACAAACGCACGAGTGGACATCAGTGGCTTGACATATGCGATTCATTGCAGGAGATATTGTGGAACAGGCTATTTTTTCATGCATAAAACGTCTAAAGACATTTTCAACGGTACGGATACTTTCAATAAAAACTACAATTTATCTAGTATTATTATAGTAATTTTAATATAAAGAAAACGCAAAATAACTTTAAAAAAATGTATTTTATGCATAAATCGTCTAAAATCACTTTCTACTGCACGGATACTATCCATAGAAACGGCAATTTCTCTAGTTAATTTAAGATAAAGAAAACGCAAAATATATTTTTTTTTATAAAATATGTATTTTATGCATGTATTTTAACCTGTCGTGATGCTTTTCAAAGACCCTTCTGCAATTTCCCTCGTAGAATAGAATATAAAATTTAGGGCAAAGACCAACCTCTGGAACCTACAAGGTCATTCAGCTCTGAAACGGAAATTGAGAGTATAAAGGTCGAAGGAACGCCGCAAATTGAAGAAAGGCCTACATCGCACTACATGAGGTGCACTGACGGCGCTAACACACTTCCCCACCTTACGGGGTTAATTCCTTTTGTAGGTCTACGGTTCCTAAGGCAAACGCCAATTTTTTTCTAAAAAAATAAATGTACGTTAACGCCTACAGCGCACTGCATGAGGTACACTGACGGCACTAGAACCCCTTCCCCCCCTTTTACGAGGGTAATTCTTTTTGTAGATCTATGCTAAAGCAAACGCCTTTTTTTTTTTTTTTTTTAAATGTATGTTGTACAGACAACACTTTCAGATGTGGGTCACAGAAGAGGCAGGTCATTCGGCAAGACGCAGATAAATGAATACGTACGATGAATACACTTCCAAGTATACTACTTCCTTTTGCGCCTTATATATATACGTACACTTCCGAAGGCCTCTGGAACAAAGGCGATCGAACGAATCACGCAAGCATTATCTTTTGCAGAGGTCATCGAGATACGCCTTTCCCAGTACTGAAGCAGGAAGTGCATCGAGATGTCCCCGGCGGAATTCGCTACTACGTATTACTACTACGTCTGTCGGGAAAAAAAAAAAAAAAAAAAAAAAGAAAAAAAAGAGTGCGGGTTGATGGGGGGTAGGAAAAGGAATGCAGAAGTGGGAAGAATAGAGGGCGGGGGGGAGGGGTTTTAAGAGGAGGAGGAGGAGGAGGAGGAGGACACAGAAGAGAGGACGACGGGAGAAGGGAAGAATTAAGACGCAAGCACTAGGCTCAAAGTCAAATAATCCTGCCTGTGTTACATAAGACATCAAATCAAAGGACACAGCCCAAGAAACGGAGAGAGAGAGAGAGAGAGAGAGAGAGAGAGAGAGAGAGAGAGAGTTTTGAGAGAGTGGGGGGGGGGGGGGGGGGGGGGGGGGGAGGGGGCGGGAAGGGGGGGGGGGGGGGGGGGGGGTGTGGGGGGGGGGGGGGGGGGGGTGGGTGGGGGGGGTTGGGGTGGGGGGGGGGGGGGGGGTGGGGGGGGGGGGGTGGGGGGGGGGGTGGGGGGGGGGGGGGGGGGGTGGGGGGGGGGGGGGGGGGAGGACTCAAATGTGTCAACTTCCAGTAACACAAATATAAGAATCTACGAGGTATACTTTTGCAATTAATTAAAACTCCGAACTTTATTTATTTGATCGAAATGTGTCCCTTTTCCTTCAACTGTTGCAAAGATACGCTTACTGCAAGCTACTAGCTGGAACATTTACAAAGAGCTACCGGCTGGAACATAAACCAAAAATATACCATCTGGAACATATATAAAGAGGTACCAGCTGGAACATACACATAAAGCTTCTGGCTGAAACGTAAACAAAAAGCTACTAGCTGGAAACATAAACAAAATTCTAAATGCTGGAAACAAACAAAAAGCTACCAGCTGGAAACAAACAAAAATCTACCAGCTGGAAACAAACAGAAAGCTACCAGCTGGAAACATAAACAAAATTCTACAAGCTGGAAACAATAAAAAAAAGCTACTAGCTGGAACATAAACAAAAATCTACTTGCTGGAAACAAACAAAAATCTACTAGCTGGAAACAAACAGAAAGCTACTAGTTGGAAACATAAACAAAACTCTACAAGCTGGAACGTAAACAAAATACTACAAACTGGAAACATAAACAAAACTCTACAAGCTGGAACGTAAACAAAATACTACAAACTGGAAACATAAACAAAAATCTACAGCTGGAAACATAAACAAAAAATGACTACCTGGCGCCTTGGCAAGTGGCCACAAACTATAACTTTCCTTCGGCGAATGGACGCACAGTCAAACTGTTCATGAAATAAACAAAAGGAAAGGGGATTCCAGTTAACTCTAAAAGAAAGAGAGAACGTGACAAAGGGAGAGAAAAAATTACGCACTCAGTTCCTTTTTACACAATACAAGCGGGTTTCACCAACCCGCCCAGATGCAGTTCGGAATACCGAGAAAGAATTGCGACATTTGCATTTGTTTCGGACAACAGGGCACTCGGGCAAGTAGGTCATGCGCAGAGCCAGACCCAGCCAGGGCATCGTCCTGTCACGTCCAGTGACCACTGGCACGGGAAAAGTTCATGCTCGCCCTCGGGTCTCCCAATGCCATGGAAGTTGCCATTCATCCTTCGTTATTACTGTAATTATAATTATACTGTATTTAAATTTTCCATCGTCTTCTGTTACTTCTTTCGAATGAGCACCATTTTCTTTGGAAACCTGAATTTCAAGTCATTGGCTCCTGTGTTGGGCTTGTTCCATACGAACAGGTTCATCTTCTGAATAATTACGTATAACAATAAATCAAAATTATAATCAAAGCGCTTTCTCCTGCTTCCAGCTGCAGTCCACGAACTTGCAGACTTAAGTAGGCTACCGCACTGAACAGAATACATGGGAAAAAAAACAATAGGAAAATAAATCTATTTGTACCCAAAGGAGAAAGAGCTCGTGCTAGAAGTGTTCTCTTTCATTTAAAAAAAAAAGAAAGAATAGCGCCTTGTGAGTTCTCCAAGGAATAAGATCAAACGTTAGAAGTGCTTCACTTTCAATTTAGTTCTCTACGACGTCCCCCCAAAACTGGAATACCTACGAGGACCAACCACGACCGCCCTTGAAACATAACTGTAAGTTCCACCTCAATGAGGACTTTGATATTCATATCACACGACTCAGTAGGCCACTGCAGAATAGCGAATGCGACGAACAGGGAGAAATTTAATGGAATCCTTCCCAATGTCTGAGACGCAGTGCTTGACGTAATGCAATCCATGCGAAAGACGTTCTTACACATCGCGACGCCATCTACGCATGACGTTAGGAAAGCACGCGCGCTAAACGGGCGCCACGTCCTTATCAAGTGTCACATCAGGTCACAGAAATTAACCAGTCGAAAGATCTTTGACGAAAGGGCATTGGGTCCCCAACGGTAAGACGCGTCTCTTGATGATAACAGATCAATATGGATTTCCACTTTTGTGAGTGAATCTTTTTTTACACGTGTCTTAAATTCTTACCAACTATTACCCAAAGACAGGTGTTTTTATGATAACAGACAAGATACTCAAAAAAAAAAAAGTTCGCAAATATGTATTTTTCACGCGTGTCTTTACAAATTCTTTCCAGCTGTTTCCTTAAGACAAGTGAAAAATGTTTGTTTCCAATTTGTGTGTCTTTTTTAACACGTTTCTCTAAAGATTCGTTCCAGCAGTTTCCTGAGGGCACTTCCTGATTGCTTAGTCCACCACCAGCTGCTGCTCACGTCATGAAATGCGCCTTAGTGTCAAGACCCTCCTCATCGGATCAAAACAAGACAACAACGAGATTCGAACGGGATAAAGTTGCCTTTTGTTGCGTCAAGCCCTGGAACCTATTTTTCCATGAGGAAATTCTCTCCACGTGGCTAGTTCAGGTCGGCTCCAGCTGGCACCATGCAGTCCGAACCAGTTTTCGCGTCTTTTCGCGCTTGGACACAAATATTACGACATCGCAGATTATTTCAAAAATGTATGTGTGTGTGTGTGTTTGCGTTGTATGTTTTGTTAAACTATGGAACATTCAGTCTTGTCATTACATCTATGGGTGATCTACAATAAACGCTACAGACTGAATTTTTTTCTTTTGAAATATTACAGACTGATTTTGTTTGTAATATTACCACTACTACAGGCTAATTTCGTTTGTATCATTACTAATACTACAAACTGATTTTGTTTGTATTATTACCACTACTACAAACAAAATCAGTCTAGTATTCACTCCATTGATCACCAATAGATGTAATGATAAGACTGATTTGTTTGTAGCATTACTATCTGCCAATATTAGTAACATTATTGGTCAAAAAATAAAAATACGAGGATTGATGATACCATGAATGGTATGCCTCATGCAAATGACCCATTTTTTTAAACGGATGGAAACAAAATGATAAATGAGATGATCGACTATTAAAAAAATACACACACGCACGCATATATTTATATATATATGATATATATATATATATATATATTATATACACACACCACACACCTGGCGCGAAAGGTATTTGTTGAGGGTGAGCGACGGCATAAACTTATAGCCTCTTGCGGTGTGGAGTGGGTAAAAGCTTCACTGACGTCCTGGATTTTTATGGTTTCATGGGTTCGCGCCCGGGAGCCGGAAATTCTATTATCGCCTAATAAAATTCCCCTTCGGTTAAGTATATATGAAAATATATTAATTCCGAGGTAGAGCGAATTAGATGTAAAGGACATTTGTAGCTCTTTGTATGTATATGAATCACGGTAATGTGATATGACTTTATATCTATATATATATATATATATATATATATATATATATATATATATATATCATATATATATATATATATATATATTATATATAATATATATATATATATATATATATATATATATATATATATATATTGTGTGTGTGTGTGTTTATTTCACGTATTGTTCCAGTACGAATTTTCAGGCATCAAATGGTCTCCTTCAGTGTCTTCCCGATTTGTTGGAGATCCAATACATTATTTACACGAGAGTAAGAAAGTGAAATACGAAGTTATTTCCAAAATATCATTTAGTCAAGGCTTGTCTTGAATAACAAAACAGATTTGTAGATTTGATTTCCTTGTTGTTATAGTTAACAAATAATCACGGGATACACACACACACACACACACATATATATAAATAAATATTTATATTTGTAATTATATTATTATTATATGTTAATATATATATGTAATATATATATATATATATTATAATATATAATATATATATATAATATATATGTATAATGTTATATATATATATGTTTATATATATATATTATATATATATAGTTATATATATATCTATATATGTATGTATTATAATTATGTATATATATAAATATATATCTATATATATATATGATATATATATATATTATGTATAATTATATTTATATTAATGTTGATAAGACTAATAATATATTATGTTATATATATATTATATATTATTATATGTATATATATATATATATGTATGTATATATAATATATATATATATAAATATCTATATATGTAAATATATATATATATATATATATATATATATATATGTGTGTGTGTGTGTGTGTGTGTGTGTGTGTGTGTGTGTGTGTGTGTGTGTGTGTGTATCCCGTGATTATTTGTTAACTATAACAACAAGGAAATCAAATCTACAAATCTGTTTGTATTCAAGACAAGCCTTGACTCAAATGATATTTTGGAAATAACACGGATATTTCTCTTTCTTGCTCTCGTGTAAATAATGTATTGGATCTCCATCAAATCTGGAAGACACTGAAGGAGACCAATTGATTTGCCTGAAAATTCGCACTGGAACAATACGTGAAATAAACACACAAACAATATATATATATATATATATTTATATATATATATACTATATAAAAGTCATATCACATTACCGTGATTCATTATCATACAACGAGCTACAAAAATGTCCTTTAATATTTAATTCGCTCTACCTCGGAATTAATATCTTTTCATATATGCTTAACCGAAGGGGAATTTTATTAGGCGATATAGAATTGCCGGCTCCCGGGCGCGAACCCCATGAAACCATACAAAATCCAGGACGTCAGTGAAGCTTTTACCCACTCCCACCACCGCAAGAGGCTATAAAGTTTATGCCGTTTCTCACCCTCAAATACCTTTCGCGCTCAGGTATTCGTTGATTTGGAGCCAACCATCAACCCACCTCGACCTCGGTAGTGTTTGTAGCTTTGACTGCACGTAGCCATTATATAAGTCATATTACATTACCGTGATTCATATACATACATCGAGCTACAAATGTCCTTTAATATCTAATTCGCTCTACCTCGGAATTAATATATGGTATATATATATACTGTATATAGATATATATATATATATATATATATTATATATATATATATATATATATATATATGTGTGTGTATATATATATATATATATATATACATATATAATATATATATATATATATATATATATATATATATATATATATATAATATATATATATAAGCGCAATACCACGGGAAATGACAGTCAGAAATCCAAGCGCTTCGTCTTTATTAAGACATCGTCAAGGAGCTCCGTGACGATGTCTTAATAAAGACGAAAGCGCTTGGATTTCTGACTGTCATTTCCCGTGGTATTCGCTTATTTATGAAGTCACGTTGCATCTACTGTGGATTTTTTAAGCATATATATATATATTATATATATATATATATATATATATATATATATATATATATATATATATATATATGTATATATATACATATATATATATATATATATATATATATATATATATATATATATATATATATATATATAAAAGCGAATACCACAGGACAATGCCTCAGTGAAGGCGAAAGCACTCGGTACGGCTTTCCACTATCATTTTTCCTGTAGAGTATTTGCTTAAATATAATGAAGTCCCGTGCATTTACGGTCATTTTTTAAGCATACACACATTTATAGATGTGTGTGTTTCTATATACATACATATACATATATAAACTTCACATGTACTCTTATTCTGACAAATATAAAAGTGCCTATGATGAATATATGCACGAAGGGGCCAATATAATCGGCATCCTTTGACTATAACGTATCGGCTCCTACTCTATATTTATCTATTTATTTTGCACGAAGTCTACAAGGGCGAGAGATGTCTGGAGGAGGAGGAGGAGGAGGAGGAGGAGTGGAAGGATTCCTGCGAATGGCGAGGGGCGGCGGCGGCGGTTATGTTATGCCTATAGTATCCTACACCAGATCCTGTTCCCACGCCCTGCGTTTCAGAACTTTTCCAGGAATCCTTTGGGACGGCTCCACTTCCGAGGAAAAACCGTAGGATTTCCCTGATCCTGGCCTCAAAAGGGAATTGAAGCAGAGACGCTAGTTTTTAATGAGACTTTTAAGGGGTTGTTTAAACCTTTCTTCTTCTTTTTTTTGTGGGGTTAGGGGGGAGGCGCTGAAAGAACAACGAGGAACTTCTGCAATTCGGCAAGTTTTTATCGTAGTTTTGTGCTACTGCTTCCACCCCTTCTCTCCCTTCCTCCTCCACCTCTCTCTCTTTCTCCGTGTTTCTTAGGCTAGCTCCTTCTCTGTCATATCGACAGCGAACAGAGGCGAAACAAAGATACAATATATATATATATATATATATATATATAATATATATATATATATATATATATATATATGTTCAGTCAGAGGGAGTGACTGCAGAAAGCACTTTAATTAATTTGAAGCTGCTGCAAGCAGCATAGTATACCCACCTTCATACCCCATCTGTAACCTACGACAGTCGACTGCCTATCCGTTACGTAATTCGTTACAGATGAAAGCAATATCTTTTATACATTTCGATTCCCCGCTCTGGACGAGTGGTTTACGTGCTCGCCTACCGATTCGGTAGTCGCGAGTTCGATCCCCGCTCTGCCAACGTGGAATCAGAGGAATTTACTATTTCTGGTAATCAGAAATTAATTTCTCGATATAATGTGGCTCGGATCCCACAAGAAGCTGTATGTAGGTCCCGTTGCTAGGTAACATTGGTTCGTAGCCACGTAAAAATATATCTTATCAATCCGGCCAGCCCTAGGAGAGCCGTTAATCAGCTCAGTGGTCTGGATAAACTAAGGTATACTTAACCTCGAGTTAAGGAGTTGGGGGATGTGAGGACAAGTGGGTGGCGAAGTCTGTCCAAGTAAGGAGTGACACTCTAAGCCCAGGTTAGGTTAGGGAAAGTCAGGTTAGGTTAGGGAAAGTTAGGTAGGTGTTACAGACCCGAGGTCCGCTACAGGTTCGATTCTAGAATAGTCATGGGAACAGGCGCCTCCAACATGTGCGCGAATGCCTCTTTGCTGCAGACCTACTTGAAGAAAATGCATTTTCCTTTCTTGTATCTTCTATATATTTAGCTGATGGCCTTGAGTTGTCTTGGAAATGGTATTCGCACATTTTAGTGCTTTAGTTTTTCATCCCCTACATCTATGGGTAGGGTTAGAATTGACAGGATTCTATGTTAAAACTTTCATTTTTATTCAGAGCCTTTCAATTTTCACATTCATTCCGATTCACAATACCCCAGTCGTCATTAATCCTTACCCAAAACACACGTTCCTAAACTGTCGTAATAATTATTATAATGGGGGGAGGGGTGGCCGTAAAAATTGACGAGAAAATCTTACTTATTACAAACCAAACTCAGAATGAAAAGACGTTGGTTTCCATTCGAACTGGAATGATAGTTTCATTGTAGCATTTAGCCATAATTCACGTCTAAGGTCGCCAGAGACCCATTTGGATTTAACACTGTGTCTAAATTCCTTCGCCCCATCGGGGGAATCGAACCCTGGTTAAGCGAGAATCATGAAACACACACACACACACACACACACACACACACACGCACACACACACACATATATATATATATATATAATATATATATATATATATATATATATATTATATATATGCAGAAGCCAGGTACTATGTCGTACCTCTAAGTAAATGGGGATGACAATCCCCAATGAAGTAAAATCCTCTTGTAGTTTAAACTATATATTTCTTTGTAACAGGATTAAAGCTTTCGACCATCAACAGTTGATGGTCGAAAACTTTTAATTCTGTACAAGAAATATGTATTTTAAACTACAAGGAGATTTTAACTTCATTATGGATTGTATCCCCATATATATATATATATATATATATATATATATATATATATATATATATATATATATATATATATATATATATATATATATATACATATATATATATATATATATATATATATATATATATATATATAATATATATGTGTGTGTACATATGTATATATATATATCTACATATATTTATATACATATAGCTATATGGGTTATATAAATACACATATATAACTATATACAGATACGTATATTCGCGGGGTTTCACCATCATCATCATCATCATTTATCCCCATCTCTCTCAGGCATTTCCTTTTACACCCTATAGGCAATAAGGATACTGTGGCTAGGATACTGGGATGCGCGGGAAAAAAAGGAATCCTTCCTTGAAGTTGTTTTGTTTTCCCGGATTTTTTCCCGGAAATCCTGTAGGAGTCAGGACTCTCAACTTGGAGCTTCTGCAATGCACGTGAAACCGCATCAGCGCAACGGCGTTACAAGGATTAGGATGTCTCAAAGACTTGTTAGTCCATCCGAGGAGACATCGTGTGCTCACAGGAGTAGATGCAAGAGAGAGAGAGAGAGAGAGAGAGAGAGCTGAGAGAGCGAGAGAGAACTCTTGTCAACACCTGCAATATAACAAGATAGGCATAAGGAAAAATAAAAGCCGAGGAGAGAGAGAGAGAGAGAGAGAGAGAGAGAAATCTTGTCAACACCTGCAATATAACAAGAGATAAGGAAAAATGAGAGAGAGAGAGAGAGAGAGAGAGAGAGAGAGAGAGAGCGAGAGGAGAGAGAGAGAGAGAGAGAATCTTGTAAAACACCGCAATACAAGAGAATGAGAGGAGAGAGATTGAGAGAAGAGAGAGAGAGAGAGAGAGAGAGAGAGATCTTGTCCACACCTACAAAATAACAAGATATAAGGAGAAAAAGGAGGGAGAGAGAGAGAGAGAGAGAAATCTTGTCTACACCTGCAAAATAACAAGAGATAAGGAAAAATGGGAGAGAGAGAGAGAGAGATCTTGCCCACACCTGCAATATAACAAGAGATAAGGACAAATGAGAGAAAGACAGAGACAGCGAGACAGAGGAAAAGGGGGGGGGGGGGGGGTGGGGGGGTTAGGATTTAGGGCTTGAGAGAGAGAGAGAGAGAGAGAGAGAGAAGGAGCAGCTTGGGAAAGCTGGAGCAAGCATACAGAATGAAATGAATAAGACAGAGAGAGAGAGAGAGAGAGAGAGGAGGGTCGGTGGGGTGGGGCTAGGACGGGGGCGTGGGTGGGAGGGGGGGGTGGGAGGTGGAGGTGGAGGGGTAAGATGAATCAAGTTTCACGGTCAATGTAACCAACAGAAGCATGGTGAACTTCCGCGATGCTTCTGTAGTTGGCAAAGGTCGCGCGGTAGTGGTCGCACAGAGCTGACCAGGGAATTCCCCGAGACATGACGCAAGTCTTCAACTTGGGGCCACCAACACCACAAGCAATGCTTCATCGGGGTTTATAGAATTTTTATAGACGTGTTTGGCATTCAGATTTTTTTTTTTTTTTTTTTATTTTTTTTTACTTTTTTTTATAAGACGTGAAAGTTTTTTTTGTTTTTTTTTTTTGTTTTATTCTATTTGTTAATTTGGTATTCAGTGGGGTTTTATAACTCTATAAAAACGCGAAAGGAAAAATTATTTTATACGTTTTTTTATTAATTTGTCTGTAATTTTTCATTGCAGGTTAGTTAACTTTTTCCTTTTTTTCCAGGATAAAAACGTGGAAAAGTTTTTTTTCTACGTTTTTTATTCAATTGTCTGTTAATTTTTCATTCAGTTAGTTTTTTAACTTCCTTTTTTTCACGATAAAACGTGAAAGTTTTTTTTTATTACGTTTTATTCAATTTGTCCGTTAATTTGTCATTCAGTTGGGTTTTTAACTCTTTTTTTTTTCTTTTTTTTATTTTGATAAGATATGAAAGAAAATATTTTTTATTATGTTTTATTCAATTTGTTTGTTAATGGCGATTTTTATAGACTTTTTTATTCACTTGGTTTTTTATTTTCCTTTTTTCTTTAAGCGATGGCCGTGCTTGATGTTAAGACATGTTGTTGTTATTATTATTATTATTATTATTATTATTATTTATTATTATAATTACTTAGTTATTATTATTATTATTATTGATTTTCATTCATATGGAACAACGCCAACTACCAAAGTGACCACTAACTTGATATTCAAATTCCTAAGAAGTATGATGGTGTTTAATAGAAAGAAGTTATACAGAAGATAACGGGAAAAAAAACGGAAAGAAAGGATCGCTATTGACTAATGTTGAATGATTTTGCCGTTGTTATATTTGTTATAAATTTGCTTGTTAATTGCGTTTCAAAACGAGAAGTCCATGCTTTCCAAAAATAATAACAATAAATAAAACACACACACAACACACACACACACACACACACACAAACACTCACACACACGCGCACACACACACACACACACACACACAAACCCACTCACACACCACGCGCACACACACACACACACACACACACACACACATATATATATATATATATATATATATATATATATATATATATATATATATATATATATAATATAGTAAAAGTATTGAAGACAGTAACTTGTCTCTTGCTGCGTAAGCGAGAGGAATTTTTGGAAGAACTCACCTGTATGTTTTCTAGTGTGTGTGTGTATGTATGTATGTATATATATATATATATATATATATATATATATATATATATATATATATATATATAGAGAGAGATGAGAGAGAGAGAGAGAGGAGAGAGATTGAGAGAGAGAGAGAGGACCGAGAGAGAGAGAGAGAGAGAGGTAGAGAACAATGATAATTTCAGTTTAAAGGTGAGACGTTCAAACCATCTTCGGGCACGATACGAAACTGGTCGGCTGAGGCAAAGCAAAACACCTTATGAATGAACAAGCTATCGAATTCTTGCAGCGTCCCTTATTACCAAGGGTTAAAAAAGCCTGTTACTGCCGTAGGCACAGCCGGGGCGAGTTTCTATTTGCAACCGAAGTCTGCTACTAGCATTCGCAAGCAGTCAGTCGACGAGGTGATCTAAGAAGAAAGCCGTTGCCATGGAAACAGTATTATTAAACTTTCTAAGAGTTCAAGGGTAAGGGTGGAGTTGTGGTCTTTCGTTTCTTTGCTATTATACGACGCTAGGATCTCTCTCAATCCAAATACCTCACTATAAATAAAACACTGTAAATAAAACTAAAACTATTTTCCATCTTTTCAAAATATCACGTGGCAAAACTGCAGGTCCAAAGCAACATAAACAAAAAGCAAGTTAAAAATGTGCCGAAGAAATCGAGTTTTTTTTTTTTTTTTTTTTCTCTCCATCCCTTTCCCAGCCGCGGCCCATGAAACTCTCAACCATGGCCCGGCGGTGGCCTGTGTTTTTGGCAACATCATGGCTAACTTTAACCTCAAATATGAACAAAACTACTGAGGCTAGAGGGCTGCAATTTGGTAGATTTGATGATTAGAGGGCGGATGATCAACATGCCTCCTTAGTCTTTAAGAGATCTGAGGGCGGACAGAAAACTAAAAATCAACAAAATGCTGACATTTCTATACTGACGATATATCAATAAACAGGTTAAAAATCACAGTTTTACAATGAATCGCGTTCCTCTCCACCAAAAAAGGGCTATAGACGCGGACAGGAGACGCCCTGTTCTTTCCTAAGAAAAACCTCTTGAGTCATAGCTTTGGAAAGGTTACCGTTTTTCTACCTCTCTTCTCAGAAAACTAATGACGACATCGCATACTAATAGCGATGGGTGTCAAGACACACCTAAACTATACTATACTACGTGGTTAATGAACAGACGCACCTGAGAGAAGTCATGCTTCACTTCATAATGTACAACCACCTCCAAATATGATCTGTAGACTTTGATTTTTTTAAAGACCCGAAAGCTTTGGTTTTGACGGAGAGAGTTTTGCTTCTCGATACATTTTAGATATACAATTTGAACATACCTGGTTTGCACCCGACAACAAGAAAGCACACCTGGTTTTCACCTGATACATCGTTCGTCTCTAAAAAGCTCTCTCTCTCTCTCTCTCTCTCTCTCTCTCTCTCTCTCTCTCTCTCTCTCTCTCTCTCTACTGGATTTATCTTAAAAAAAAAAAGAAAAAAAAAAAATTTCTGTGAATTTAAAATAGCAAATCTTCAGGTGATCAAAATCAAGGAAACTAGGTTTCACGATATTTAGAATCTATTCGGAATAAATTTGAAAGTTTATTCGATGAATGGATAAACTAGAGTATTTAAGAAAAAAAGTCTTTCAATTCGGTTCAAATAATACACAAACACACATTTTATGTATATGTGTATATATATATATATATATACATATATATATATATATATATATATATATATATATATATAGATATATAGATATAGATATATATATATATATATATATATATATATATATATATATATATATATATATATAGATAATAGATATATATATATATATATATATATATATATATATATATATATATATATATAAAAATAAAATAAAATAAAAAGCGCTCATAAAAACGCCGTTTTTATGGGTTCTTCTTATTAGATGGAATTCTGTTTTAACAGAAAATATTTCAGTCATGTGTTACACACACACACGCGCGTGCGCACACACACACACACACACACACACACATATATATACTATATACATTTAAAGTGAAAAGTGCTATTACTGAGCAAAACTATCCGAAACCAGTAAAGGCGAAGGGCATCTCGGACATATGTAAGCGGTCATTGGCAGTTATACAATGAAGGGCACCTTGAGACTCTCTCTCTCTCTCTCTCTCTCTCTCTCTCTCTCTCTCTCTCTCTCTCCAATTCTCCGATATTTTTCTCTCTACCATTTTATCATCCTCCCTCCCTCCTCCATTTATAACTCTCTCTCTCTCTCTCTCTCTCTCTCTCTCTCTCTCTCTCTCTCTCTCTCTCCAATTCTCCGATACTTTTCTCTCTACCATTCTATCATCCTCCCTCCCTCCTCCATTTATAACTCTCTCTCTCTCTCTCTCTCTCTCTCTCTCTCTCTCTCTCTCTCTCTCTGTCATTTTCGAATTCCATTCTCTTCTTTCACCCACTCGTAACCTCCCTTAGGTGGATAATGCCGTCAGCACACCTTACGTGGTGCACTGTAGGCAGCGTCCTTTCGGCTCCCAGCTGCACTCTCTCTCTCTCTCTCTCTCTCTCTCTCTCTGTTTTCTTTTCACTTTACCTCCATTTCCCTCCTTTTTTCAATTTTGCTGTCTAACCACTCCAACTCCCTCTTCTTCATTCACAATTTATAACCGCCCCCCCCCCCCCCCCCCCCCACCTCCTCCTCTCTCTCTCTCTCTCTCTCTCTCAGACGAAGAATAAGTAAGAAGGATGAAGGCGGATGTTTTATATCCCTGGGACGCTACCAGTCAGGAGATCTTCCATCCTTTTCAGGATTTCTCTTTTAATGTTTATTTATTTACTTAATTATTTATTTTGTCCTCTCAGTCTTATCATTTGCGTGTGCCCGACTCCATCATTCGCTGTTTGGCAATTTTTAAAAACTAGTTTACCGTTAGTGTTTGTCTTTCCATTCTTATTCTTTTGTGTTCTTGACTTCATTCTTTGTTTTGCATTTTTTTTTTTTTTTTTTTTTTTTTTTTTTTTTTTTTTTTTTTTTGGAAGCTTCTCTCATTCTCACCTTTTCTTTCATCACACTTCTCCTGGAGGACTTCTTCCGTCCTTCTTCGACCTCGTCTGTCCCCCATCACCTCCACCACCCCGTCGCAACTCCCAGGGGCACCTCACCCCCTTCCACCTGCCCACAAATTCCTCCCTAGCCCCTCACTAATGACTGAGAGGCCACAGGGTATTTCACAACGGGTGCTTACACAAACGAAAACAATGACGGGGTATTTTCTTTCAATGCGCATGCGCGCGCGCGTCACACACACAAAATACACTCACACCCCCCTAGCCACGGTCCAGGTATATATACCTAGACCGTGCCCCCAGCCACACAAGCGTCTGTTCTTCGTGTGGACGCCTTTTCCCCCGTCGGAGGGCAGTGGCTCCAAAACGTACCAACCCTTCCAGCTTTCAGCCATACCCAAAGAATTGGATCATCCAGCGAGGACCTCTGAAGAAGGTCAAGGCTAATTTTTTCAAAAAACATTTAATTTTGTATCGATACATTTAAGAAAAGGTTCCAGACATGAATTAACTACTCAAAAAGTTTTGTAATTTTTTACTATGTATTCATACAGTCGACAACCTTCAAATTCATACATGTGTATTCGAATACATTCAAACATGTATTCGACAACCTTCAAATTCAGGCGAAGTGGCATTGCCCAACGCATTTCATCTTGCTTTCAAACAAAATTGTCATTTGCATTTGAAACAAAGGGTCTCTACTCGTACACCCTTGTAGATCAGAAAACTCCAAGGCATCATTTTCATTGTTTATAAAAATGAAACGTAAACGAAATAAGCATTTCGCTGATTTTTTTTTTTTTTTCTTTTACTCAAGAGCCTTTTCAGATCTGAAACCTCCTAAGCGTAATTTTCATTGTTTGCAAGAACGAAAGAAAAAAATGAGCATTTCACTGAAATTTTTATTTTTTTTTACTCAAGAGCCTTTTCAGATCTGAAACCTCCTAGGCATAATTTTCATTGTTTACAATAAAAAGAGGGGAGGGGGGAGGGGGAGACCACGATAAAAATGAAAATAAAAAAATAAATAAAAACAAGGAAAAGAGAACGCGCCAGCCAAGCACCATGTCCTATTTTTGACTTATCCCTGAATGAACCAAGGACAGGATCTCGGGAGGAATATTCGCTGTGCTACACCGATCTCCGTAAAAGGAAGTCGCTGAGAGTCGCTCTTTTACGATTTCGTCTCCTCAATCTTGCTCTTTCCCCCGGCCGCCACACCCCCCACATACCCCTACCCACCTCCTACTCCAGACTTTCCCCTTGAAGACGTGTCTCTTGTCTTGACCGATTGATTTGGGTAACTGGCATCACAGTCATCAGCAACAGGTAAAGAAACTTCAACGGAAACTAAATGGACAATTCGGGTAACTGGCACCACATTCTGGAAAACTAACAAATGACACCTTCAAGCTGTTCCTACTCAATAAAATAATCCAGTCGCAATTACCTTAATTATTTTTACTTATTTACCCGCAAATTAAAATACCACAACAGTTATCATTGTTAAGAAGTATTTAACGTAGTCAAAGCCAGCTCCTATAATGAATGAATAATCAGGGCATCCGCTACCCATTTTGGCAAGGTGAATGGAACCAACTTTCCTTCCATCAAAAGTAATGGATTCCTTTGCCAACACAGCGTTACTCCTTTGGTCAAAATCCTGTAAAATTGCCAGGAGGATCTCTGATAAGTTATCTGTCTACCGTCTCTTATCACGCATGGGGAAGGGGAGAGAACTGCGGCTACAGTTATGAAGGATCACAGATAGCATTGTTTAAGTAGGATCATAACGGTTACCACCCTAACCAAACCTCCAGAAACGTCCTATCATCACTTTCGGCAAGCTTTGCAAAGGGAAATCCGATGCAGGATGCAAGGACCTTTCCTTGGAATGCAGGTGGCGACGCGGCGGAACGAAATGAGGTGTGAATCGAGCTGTAAACATCTTCGACGAAGGAGAGAAAAAAAACTGTCTCCCCGAAACCAGTTTGAAGTTTTCCCCGATAACGTCTAAATATAGACCGAGAACCGGTTGAGATCGTACCAAAGGAGGAAACTGCTTTATCATTGTAACTACGCAGGAGAGGCGACTCTGAGGGATCGAAGGGGATACGAGGTAACAGATTTATTGCAATCACAAGCAACGATTACGTTGCAAATGACGAACTCGTTGCCTTTGCAAAGGGGTCAGAGCTCGAAGCTCAAAACCTGAGGTTTGTCTGGTGTCAAACTGAACAATATAGAAGTAACACCTTAACATCTCTGCATAAAAAAAATATATAAAAAAACATATTTTTATGCCGTTCTAAAGTTATAAAATCTATGCCGATAGCATCATGAGTATTAATGTTACACATTGTAATGTTCACTAAAATGTTCTACATCATTTCAAATGTCCTACATAAAAAATCGTAATGTCGATCGATCGAAAGAGAAACTGTTGGTTAACTATATTACATAGTAAATAAAGACTTGCCTAAAATGCAGTTATGGCCACTCAATGCCTTCTTAGAAAATCAGAAAAAAGGAGAGAGAGAGAGAGAGGAGAGAGAGAGAGAGAGAGAGAGAGAGAGAGAGAGAATGGAACCATGAGATGCGAAATATTATGACAAATGAAAAAAATTTTGTAATCACACACATCCACTGGGGAGAAGTTAATTAAGAGAGAGAGGGGGGTGGGGGTGGAGGTAGTGGGGGAGGGCCATGCAGGCATTTCCGAGAGTTATTAACACGCCACTGAATTATATCATCGAAGCTAGAAGGTCGGTCTTTCTGACGTCAGACTCTGCCAAGACGATAATCCCCAGCGATCGGCGTAACCACAGCCGCGCCTTGGCTGCACCAAGAGAATGCGGATTACGAGGACGTAATGCTCAGTAAAAATGTGTATCAGCTTCAGGTGCGTTCGCCGGTAAAACCTTAAAACGAGCCTTCCAGGCTACGCCTCTTCCTAAGAAATGGGATGGGGCTCGAGGTCATCTAGGGGACGCCAGCGGTAACTGAGAGTCGAACTCTATCCGGTTCACCTGGGTCGAGTACCTGTTCATTCATTTCAGGCCGTTGGATCTTAAAACCTTTTTTATGACCACGCCCCCCTCTAAGAGTTGGTCCTTTCTTTCATGTCCCCCCCTTGTATCTATGAGTAAATAACCTTTTTTATGACCACGCCCCTTTAAGAGTTGGTCCTTTCTTTCATGTCCCCCCTTGTATCTTTGAGTAAATAACCTTTTTCATGACCACGCCCCCTCTAAGAGCTGGTCCTTTCTTTCACGCCCCCCATCCCCCCATTGCATCTATGAGTACAATTTTCTCCCAGATTTAAAGGAAAATAAAAAGAAATAAGCATCTATGAATAAAATTCACTCCCAGATTTAAAAGCAAATAAAAAAATGAGAGAGAAAGGGTTTCGAGGGATAGGAAGAGAGGTCAATAATTACAAAACAAGAGTACTATAGTAGATTCATATCAACCGTGCATTTGACATCTAGGCCAGTCCCTTACGACGCTCCTGATTGATTGTTGATAAGCCAATCACAGGGCCAGAAACTCTCAGTCTCTCCCGTGAGTTCACATAGGCAGGATATATGTTCCACCTCTCCTGAAAGACGTATCCATCAGGAGACGTGGAACATACATCCTGCCTATGTGAACTCACTCGAGAGATTGAGACCTTCCAGCCCTGTGATTGGCTTATCAACAGCCAATCAGGAGCGTCGCAAGGGACTGGCCTAGACATCGGATGCACGGTTGATGTGAATCTACTATAGTAGACTCTTAGGAAAATAACGTTATAAGACCATAATTTTGAATTTTTTCATAAACTTTCGAATATTAGTTCCTCACTCTTGTTAAGAGAATAACGAATATAACTAAAGAATTTTTATTTTTCTATTTTTCCCTAGGGCTCGCGCCTCCCCTGGAAATTGCTGAACACCCCCCCACCCATCCCCCCGCCCACCCCAAGGTTCCCAAGGTTAAGAACCACTGTTTTAGGAAAAGGCTGATGGGCCCAATTACCGGATAATTGGACAGTGGGAAACCGAGCAAGCAGGTTATCACTTTAGGAGAAATAAAAACACAAGGGGGAAAGCGAGTGAGGACGAACACTCGAGTAGGAGGGAGATCAAGATGTGCAATTTCGTTCATTTTAGGCAGTTAAGTTTATCCTAGTTTAACCAGACCACTGAGCTCATTAACAGCTCTCCTAGGGCTGTGGCCCGAAGGATTAGATGTTTTTACGTGACTAGGAACCAATTGGGTACTTAGCAACGGGACCTACGGCTTATTGTGGGATCCGAACCACATCGAGAAATGAATTTCTATCACCATAAATAAATTCCCCTGATTTCGCTTTAGCAGAGCAGGGGGTGGGGGGATCGAACCAGGACCCTTGAGATCGGTAGTCGAGTACGTAACCGACTCGTCCAACGAGGAACTTCACTTCAGGTAGAGGTTAATAGGTCTGCTTACCGGATACGGGCAAAAGAAGGCAGGAAAGGGAGCAGGTTCTTTTTTCCAAACTTGAGGTGTCTGTCCCGGGAGATCATTAGAAAGA
>NC_061092.1:9637845-9645345 GCF_015104395.2 Macrobrachium nipponense | reverse complement strand
GATACATTGGTGTTTTGAGAGAGAGAGAGAGAGAGAGAGAGAGAGAGAGAGGAGAGAGAGAGAGAGACTCGCCGCGTGGATGAATAAGTACTTGTTTTTTTTTTTTACTTAATTTTGACCCGGTGCATAAATATGACACTGATAAAATGATAATGTTTTGAACTAAAAAGGGGTTATATCATGCATGCTGTCTGGTTGATCCGTTGCTGTTTTGGGAGGGTGAAGTAAATCGACGTCTAATTTATGGCTGTTTATCAATTATACCCTTCTATTTGAATTGCAGCAATGCTATGTTGACAATCATACAGCAATTTTCTTTGTTTCTTTTTTTTTCACACAGAAATGCACTTGTCTTTGCTCTTCGGCTGTTTTTCAATTCAACTTTTTCTTCTTGATGGTTGCTGTAATTGTTCCACACAGCAATTTACACTAAATTTGTTGCACTGCAATAACAGCTTACTTTCAGTTGACCTTGCATTCGATAAATGTGTGCCTTGCACGGTACCCCGAAAATAGATGCTGTTTTGTGCATTTTCATCTTTCTCCTAAGGCCTTCTCTACTTCATCTTGCGCAAATGATCAACTCTCATTCAGGAGGAACCCACAACGAATCTATTTTCGAACAGACAACGAAGAGAATGAAGTTAAGAGTGTTTTAAACTTCAAAACAAAACGAAAGGTTCCGGGCCGACACCCATTTTCTATTCGGAAATGAAAAGGAATACGGAAGTGCCGAGGGCAAACTCTTGGAATTGCTCTCATTCTCAACGACGACGATGGAAAGTGACTTTCTTAACTTAATTTGCTTCCCTAAAGATGCATTTCTTTCACTAAACTTCCTTACGAGGCTGGATTTTCTTATGCTGTGTTTTTTTCTGAAAGTATTACGCGAAAATTCAGTATTCAGTACCAAAATAAAATTAAAGAGTTTATAAGCTTCCGAAACATTCACATTTAAAAATTAGTGTCGCGTCTGGGTTGCTTTCTATATCTATTGCCAGATCGGTTATCTATCTATCTATCTATCTATCTATCTATCTATCTATCATATATATATATGTATATATATGTATATATGTATATATATATACATACATACATACACACATACATATATATATATATATATATATATATATATATATAATATATATATATATATATATATATATGGGATGAGGTTGCTACCCTATGCTCTTCATTCCAAAATGTACCCCACAACAATCAATTAAACTGACTGTTTGGGGGCAACAAAGCTACATTAGGGTTAACGGCCCATGCGTGACAATGAATACACAAACAAACGTGCATTCATGCCCATCAAATGTCTGAAGGAAATGTCCTTTCATAGCCATCTGATTTTCGTTGTAACTCTCTCTCTCTCTCTCTCTCTCTCTCTCATGTAAACTCAACCCATCCACTTTATGTTTGGCACATAAATACTGACGAATTTATTCTACGTTTAATGCAGATCTCTCTCTCTCTCTCTCTCTCTCTCTCTCTCTTATGCAAAAGCAACTCATTCAGCTCTCTTCTGGTACAGAAATATGACGAGTTCAGTTTACATTTCTTGCAGATTAGGTTCGTATGATCTCTCTCTCTCTCTCTCTCTCTCAAATGTAAACTCAACCGATTCATTTCTCTTTTGGTACATAAATACTGACGAGTTTATTTTACATTTAAAGCAGACTCTCCCTCTCGCTCTCTCTCTCTCATGGATGCCTGATCTAGTTCCTACGGCATTCCGGTACTTTATAGAAGTTCAGGGTCAACAAGAAACCGTCTGCAAATAAAATAAACCAACCCTACCCATCCCCCACCATCCCCCCCCCCCATCCCCACCCCATCCCACCTCCCAACGCCCTTCCCCACCTCCCCAAACGCCCCCCCACCTCCCAGGGCGACCACAACACACTCTAATATATGTTACCACACCCCACACCCTCTTCGCTCCTAGGCTCTGAGAGTTTTTAGAGAGAGAGAGAGAGAGAGAGAGAGAGAGAGAGAGACATACGAACCTAATCTGCAAGAAATGTAAACTGAACTTGTCATATTTTCTGTACCAGGAGAATGAGTTTTTTATGCATAAGATAGAGAGAGAGAGAGAGATGGAGAGAGAGAGAGGAGAGAGAGAGAGAGAGAGAGAGAGAAGAATAAACCACGACACCTTAAATTCTCAGTGGACGAAATATTTCTTCTGTAATCACGAATAGATATCAGGGAGAAGAAGTTACATAAAAGAGGTGAGAGAGAGAGAGAGAGAGAGAGAGAGAGAGAGAGAGAGAGAGTCATACGAACCTAATCTGCAAGAAATGTAAACTGAACTTGTCATATTTCTGTACCAGAAGAATGAATGAGTTTTTTATCCATAAGAGTGAGAGAGAGAGAGAGAGACCTTACCTTACCTTACAGACCTTACAGTTCGTTCGGGTTGCCCCAGGTCCCTCAGTGTGAGGCGCCTCTAATGTCTACCAGAGAGTTGCTAGTACATCTTCCGGTATATTTTGCATCTTCCAATCTTGGATGGTCTGGGATGCAGTTAGATATTTGTCGAGCTTATTCTTAAACACATCTACGCTCACTCCTGATATATCTCAGATGAGCTGGCAACGCATTGAATAGACGCTGCATTATCGATGCTGGTGCGTAGTGGATTAATGTCCTGTGTGCTTTCCTTATTTTTCTGGTATAGTTTTGGGCACTATTAATCTACCTGTGCTTGCTCTTTCTGATATTTTTAGTTCCATGATATTTCTGTTATTCCTTCTATCTGTTTCCATGCCTGAATTATCATGTAGCGTTCTCTTCTTTCCTAGACTATATAATTTTAAGGATTGTAGTCTTTCCCAGTAGTCTAGGTCCTTAACTTCTTTCTATTCTAGCTGTAAACGGACCTTTGTACACTCTCATTTGTGCAATATCCTTTTGATAGTGTGGGTACCATATCATATTGCAATATTCAAGTGGAACTACGAACATATGTTTTATAAAGCATAATCATGTGTTCAGCTTTTCTTGTTTTGAAGTGCCGTAACAACATTCCCATTTTTGCGCTTTACATTTTTTGTTTTCCCAACAGAATTGCTATTTGAATCATTGCATAACATGTTCCTATTTCATCATCACACCAACCGGTCTTAACTGCTTCCTTATTTGTGATTGTCTATTATATTAGGTCCCCTATATGCATATAGCTTTCCTTCTCTGTCTCCATAATTTATGATTCAAATTTATCAGAGTTAAATACCATCCTATTTACCTCTGCCCAATCATATACTTTGTTAAGGTCTCTTTGTAGAGCGTTCCTATCTTCATCACAAGTAATTTCTCTACTTATTCTTGTGTCATCAGCGAAACTACTCACTACCGAATCCTTAACATTACTGTCTATGTCTTCAATCATAATAACAAACAATATTGCAGCTAGCACCGTACCTTGTGGCACACCGGATATTACCTTGGTTTCATCCGATTTCTTTTCTCATCGTTTGCAATAACTATCTGTTTTCTGTTGTGTAAAAATTCTTTTAACCATCTTCCTACTTTATCTACGATATTGTGTTTTCTAATTTTCTTTGCTAATATATTATGGTCTACTTTGTCAAAAGCTTTTGCAAAGTCTAGATAAACCACATCTGTTTCATTTCCGCTTTTCATATTTTTGAATATGTTCTCACGGTGGGACTAAACAGTTGGGTTTGTGTACTTTTTTCCGGGTACGAAACCGTGTTTGTCCTATATTAAACAAATTATTTTTTATTAAATGTTTCATAATATTTTTCTTCATTACCCTTTCATACACTTTCATATGTGATGTTAGACTCACAGGCCTATAATTACTTGCCTCTAGTCTTGATCCACTTTTGAAAGTAGGGGTGATATATGCTAATTTGTGCTCATCATAAATCTTGCCTGTATCTACACTTTGTCTTAATAATATTGCAAGTGGCTTTGCGATAGAATGAACTACTTTCTTTAACAAAATAGCAGGGACTCCATCCGGCCCTGCAGCAGCTCCATTTTTAATTTCATTAATTGCCTGCACAATATCAGCTTCATTAATTTCTATGTCAGCTAAATATTCACTATTTTCTTCCCTTACTTCTATATCATTATCTTCATTATCTATTCTAGGGGTGAATTCTCTCTTATATCGGTTCTGCCAGTATGTTGCAAATTTCCTTTTTTTTTTCATTCGTTAATCTCCCTTCAATTCTCAGAGGGCCTATTTCTATTCTTCTTTTATTCATCTTCTTCGCATATGAGTATAATAGTTTGGGGTTTTGCTTGATATTTAATAGGGTTTTTTCTTCCAAGTCCCCACCCGTTTTTCATTTCTTTTGATTGTATAATCTTTTGGTTCTGCATTTTCTATCTTACTTTTTAGTTCTATAACTTTCCATGCATTTTTTTTCTTTTGTTTTGCAAGACCTTTTTTCCACTTTCTGATTTTCTGGAACAAGATCCTTCTGTCTCTTGGTATGCATGAATGATGTTTACTTTTCTTCTTCGGTATATAGTTTTCCACTATTTTCTCCAATATTTTATATATATCTCCGTATTTACCCTTATGTCATCACTACGAAAATATTATCCCAAATCTTGTTTAATTCTTTTCATTAATTTCTGACCATTTTATATTTTTACTGTAGAAGTTGTATTTTCCATATCCTTCCCACTTTTTCATTTCTTGCCTTATCTCTATTTTTCACTTGCTTTGGAATGAACTGTTAATTCTATGACATTATGGTCTGAAATACTCGCATTATAAACTATTATTTCTTTAACATAATTCATCTCGTTCACAAATACTAGGTCTAAAGTATTTTCCTTTCTTTGTTGGCAGGTGATTTATTTGTTGAATGTTGTATTCTAGTAGCATATCTAATAGCTTTTCAAATTGCCTCTTATCTTCTGCACTACTATTACTCTCTTTTTTATATGTATAAGTACAACACAATCTCCTATTCGTTCTTTCCATTCTACGAAAGGAAAGTTGAAGTCACCAGATAGGAGAATAGTCCAGTCCTTGTGATTTCTACATATATCATCCAATTTTTCAATTATTAAGTCAAACTCTTTCGTATTAGGAGGTCTATATATACTATGTTCATCAATTTTTCAGATTCAAATTCTACCGCTATTAGTTCACATTCTGAGTTACTATATTTCTCATATATTTTTTTCCTTGTTTTTTGTCTTTCCCATATATTGCGGTTCCCCCTTGATTCCTATTTTTCTATACCCTGATCTATAAGTTTGGGAAACCCCTTTTATTTGATCATCATTTCCCAGTCTCTTGGGAATACCAGGTTTCACTTATATTCATTATATCATATTCTCTTTCATTTTGGGGTAGTTCTTCTAAGTACTCTATTTTTTCTTTTTTGAGTTACTCGTAACTAAACCCTGCGCATTCATCACTATGATGGTTTGCGTGTTTTCTCTTCATTTAATAATGGTAGTAATAAGGATTTTCCCATGTCTCTTTCCTGTTCTGGTATGTTGTTCTTTTTTTCATTTCCAGAAATTTTGACATTAAAAAATCCAACTTTTCCATAATGTTTGATCTTCCTTCATCATAATTATTCATTTTGTGTCTGAATCTGCAATTTTCTCGTTTCTGCAATATCCTCTTGCATAATAAATAAACAGTTATTATTCTCTTGAGTAGAATTTCGGAGCTGATGCTTTGAAATTTTTTTGCTGACACCTCTGCATATCTCCAATTGGGGTTTTGGCTTTTCTCTTTTACCTGATATTCTTGATTTCTCTCTTTATTTGTTTCTTTCTTATTTTGGATTTTATACTTGGTTGGTTATTTATTTGATTATGATTCATGGCTACAGGGTGCATATATTTTGCATTTTTTGTCAAACTTACATCCGTTTTCCTTCTTTTAGGTTTTTACATATTTTTGGATGCAGATCTCTGCAATCATCCCCATATCCATCAAGTATGCACATTACCATATATTTCATAGTTTTGACATATCTTAGGATGTTTGTAGTAAAACATCTTTCTCCAAATCTGCAATTCCTCTTTCAAAAGGTTGCAGATTTGTCTTTCTGTCTATTTTTTCCTCTTTCCCGTCATTGTGTAGATCTGGGTAGAGCCTCTTCGGGATTTGCTTTTATGTTGTCATATCGTAATTTATTTCTTCGTAGTATGCTGCTTTATTGCCTATATGTAGTATCAATTGAGTATCTCTGCATCCATACTTTTATCTTGTTCTTGTTTCCTTATTTTTTTCTGTCATTTCATTTTTGTTTACTTCTCTTCCGTTTCCTCTTCTTATTCTTTTGCTTCTTCTTCTTCTCTTCCTCTTCTCATCCTCAACTATTTGTACATTCAATCTTGATTTAATAACATTGTCTATCCATGATAGACATGTTGAACAAAAAAATTCTTGTATCTTTTCTCAAATCTTGTATTACCTCAGCACACTGATGGGATGGGCGGAATGTTGCATGCAGCACATTTTCTGATTAGGTTTTGTGGATTGACTATGCTATACCAAACCTTACACAGTTTGCATGCTTTTGGCATTCTTTTTCCTAATGCATCAATTAGGATATTCACAAGATTCACCTTATTCATTTTCTTTGTCGGAATATGTTGGTTTATGTATATTTTCTTTATGAGTCTCTTGACCACTTGGATTTTATTTGGAACTTCTTCAATTATTTCAAGATGTTTTCATTAGATTTGTTCCAGTTTGAAGGATTATATCCTTCTAATATATCTATGAATGCCTGTTTTATCTTTTGGTTAGGACCTTCCTTTTGTGTTTTTAGGCTGTTGCTGATTTCATAGATGAGAAATGCCAGTTCCCTTCCTGCTACCTCATCGTATTGCGAATCTGCTAAACACGCTAAATTACGCCACCCTCTTCCCGCAGTTGGAAACTTACTGCCATCTTGTTCTGATTTATAGTATTTACACTTGATAAACTAACTTAGAAGACGCTTTATCCTAATATTTTCACACTAATCTTATCACCGATAGTTCACGAACACTTCTAGATATTTCTCAATTCTAGTCGTATGTTAAACTTGTGATATCTGTTGATTAATCTGACTTCACGCGGGGTACGTCTCACCAAGCAAGATGGCTACTACGAGAGAGAGAGAGAGAGAGAGAGAGAGAGAGAGAGAGAGAATAAAACCACGACACCTTAAATTCTCAGTGGACGAAATATTTCTTGCAATCACGAATAGATATCAGGGAGAAGTTACATAAAAGGAGAGAGAGAGAGAGAGAGAGAGTCATACGAACCTAATCTGCAAGAAATGTAAACTGAACTTGTCATATTTCTGTACCAGAAGATGAATGAGTTTTTTATCCATAAGAAAAGAGAGAGAGAGAGTAGAGATGAGGAGATAGAGAGAGAGAGAGAGAGAGAGAGAGAGAGAATAAAACCACGACACCTTAAATTCTCAGTGGACGAAATATTTCTTGTAATCACGAATAGATATCAGGGAGAAGTTACATAAAAGG
>NC_061092.1:9612845-9635345 GCF_015104395.2 Macrobrachium nipponense | reverse complement strand
AATCGAAAAAAATCTACTCCACTATTCGGTCCACGGCCACCTTTCTTCCACCCCCACCCCCAAAAAAAGAATCTATTGCTGAAAATTAATGTCTATAGATCTTAATACAGACCAACTTCACCTGCAGAAGATGCTGAACCACTGAGCATGAGTCCAATGACCACATTCAGCCAAAACTAGGTTGATTTCACGGTAAACAGTTCTTAGCTTAAAGTTTAATCTTATTTATAAATAAACAAATTAAGTTCAGGGTCAGCGTGAGTACACAACTGCCTTTGTGCGTTATTGGGAGATAATTATATAAAAAAAATATACGCAATAATAATGATGAAGGTCAATAAGATAACCTCACTACTAAAGAGAAGTGTTAGTAAAGAAATACAAAGAGCAGACGGTCTATTATCCATATACAGGGTGTCCATAAAGTCCCAGTACCATTCAGGGCTATAAATACTTGTAATGGTACTGGGACTTCATGGACACTGTATAACAACACCAACAACAATAATACCAACAACAATAATAATGCGCATTTCCAGATTAACAAAATATAACGCATCGGACTCCCAGCCCTCATCCACGTGAGGTTGAATCTGATGAGACACTAATCCTATATTGGAAGACCTTGAACCGACATCTGCATTTACAAGGCATCGGCACATTACTGCTGCAGTAGAGATCAGCTTCTTCGCCAATAAGCGAAAGGTTCAGCTGCACCTGGACAGCAGATAGGGAAATATAGGACGATCCTAACGCCAGCAAGTTAAATCTATAATAAAATTGGTAATAGAGACACGAGTCAGTCTAGTTTAAGAACCAAAATTGACCATCACACAATATTTAAAAAGGAAGGGAAAATATGTGCTAATTATACGTAACGGGGAGAGAATTAAGAAGAGTTTACAAAAAAAAAAAAAAATTATAATCAGATTGGTAATAGAGACACGAGTCAGTCCAGTTTCGAGCCAAAACTGATCATCACACGATATTAAAATGGAAGGAAAAATGCGTTCTAATTATAAGCAAGGGGAGAGTATTACGATTACTTTACAAATAAATATATAAAATATAAATATCACTACGGTATATGATCATTTACGTGACGATTTTATATGTTTCTTGCAAATAGGCCTGTGCAAAGTGGGTGATCGTTCACAAAATATAATTACCACATGTGCTCCAAATAAATAAACAAATGTCCTTTGCTGTATGTAATGTAACGCCAAGAAAAAAACAAATCTCCATCACTAGGTTAATGATGAATAACAAGAACATATTTACGTTGACAGAAGAAAGGAATTAGTAGAGATTTGGCGTATTATGATCGAATGCATTAAGCAAGAAATATAAAAACTTCTGTGAAATTATAGGGAAAGATAACAAAAACAATGTGGTATGCTCAGGGTAGGATTACATCAAACAGAGGCGATTGTATGCTATATAAAGACTAACCACTGAGCCTGATATTAGTATGATGAAATGACTAACAATTGAACATTATATTAGTAAGAGATATGGAGACTAACAAACAAATCTCAAGAATTAACAAGGTGTCATCCGACCTCCAGCTTACTTGGGGCCCGTGCTAAAAATCTACTGTCCAAGAGAGTGTTATTTCCCCAACGAAAATTAAAATAAATACGCTATATTTCATCAGAAATAATTGTTCTGTACTTTTAAATGTACATTATTTATTTTTTTTTTTTTACATTTTCATTCTAATAAATAAATCATGAATATCCTATCCTAAAATTCCTGTATCTAACTCAAAGCGAAACACCCTTTTCAGGCCATAAGGTTTTCCAAAGACCTTTCCTAACCCCCCAACAAGAACAAGAACAAAATCAACAATAGGGTAGTTTGTAGGCTTACTCCCTGAGTAAGCGAATATAATAAGGAATGAATAACACACAGGCCTTTAAAAGAATACACACAAAACACAAAACAAAGTAACCAATAATTTCGGCAGCAACAGACACATGATCTAATCTTGACATTTGAAGAGAGAGAGAGAGAGAGAGAGAGAGAGAGAGAGAGAGAGAGCAAAGCACAGCCAAACATGCTGATCAGAATGGAAGGAGAGACAGAAACTGAAGCGGAAGATCTCAGCATTGTCTCTTCTGCTGACCCTGCCTACTGAAATCTGCTGGCCCAAGAGAGAATGAAGTCACTTAAGTCTCCCGTTCTGCTGCGCAATTTGTCAAGAGATGTCCACAGATGTCATGATGGGCCACTTCTTGCTAGGGGATTATTGGTGGGTTTTTATGAGATGACGTCGCAAGGACTGTGGTCACTGACGAGCGAAATATATTTTTTCCCCATCATTCATTCTGAATGAAAAACTCTGGCGTCGCAAAGACTGTGGTCACTGACGAACGAAATATATTTTTTCCCCATCATTCATTCAGAATGAAAAACTCTGGCGTCGCAAGGACTGTGGTCATCAACGCATGAAATATAATTATTTTTCCCCATCACTCATTTTCACTGACAAAATATTGGGAAATGGATGAAAAATTCCGGTTTTATAGACCTGATGAATACTTCCGCACCAGACATCAGTGTTCATACGACATTTTTGCCCATTTATTTCACCTTATTTCTGTAAAATTTAAGTATATCTTAGTTTTACCAGACCACTGAGCTGATTAACAGCTATCCTAGGGCTGGCCCGAAGGATTAGATATTTTTACGTGGCTAGGAACCAATTGGTCACCTAGCAACGGGACCTACAGCTTATTGTGGGATCCGAACCACATTATATCGGGAAATGAATTTCTATCACCAGAAATAAATTCCTCTTATTCCGCGTTGGCCGAGCGCAAAAACCACTCGTCCAACGAGGAAACTCTTATTTCTGTAACTAAAGGACAACTCCTCCCTATGAAATCAAATGTGAAATATTAGAGAACAACTCCATTAATATTACAGAAGTTTTTTTTTTCAACTTCCTACACACAAACAAACGATATCAGAATTTTCCCATGGGCATGAGCTAACATACCCTCAACCCACCTAACGTACCCTCAGCCCACCCTGACGGGACCGTCAAAACGAACCGTCATCAACACCTAACGTCAGCGGGGACGTCAGCACGATTTCTGACTGATGCAACCACTTCGGTTGTCTCGGCAGCTGTTTGTCAATGTCATCCGTCAAACGCGTCGCATGAGTAATATCCTCCACCTCCTCCCCCACCCCCCACCCAAAACCCAAAAGCCACCTCTGGGAGACGCTTCCGCACCTATACTAGTACTAGTATCCACCCGAATTCTGAGTAGGTACCCCTACCCAACTAAGCCAACCTCAAAACGCAAATACCCTCCCCAGGGTATACGACGCCCTTATCTAACGCCCCCCCCCCCCAACCCCCGAAGGCCCCCAACCCCCAAACCCGAAGGGCCCCCAACCCATAGCCACCTCTGGGAGACGCTTCTTCCGCACCTACACTATACTATAGTAGATTCACATCAACTATGTATTTGATGTTTAGGCCAGTCCCTTACGACGCTCCTGATTGGCTGTTGATGAGCCAATCACAAGGCTGGAAATTCTCAGTCTCTCTCGAGAGTTCACATGGGTAGTATCTATGTTCCAACTCTCCTAAGGTATACGTCTTTCAAAAGTATCCTTCAGGAGAGCTGAAACATAGATCCTACCTATGTGAACTCTCTCGAGAGGCTGAGATTTTCCAGCCCTGCGATTGGCTTATCAACAGCCAATCAGGAGCGTCGTTAGGGACTGGCCTAAACATCAAATGCACGGTTGATGTGAATCTACTATAGTATCCACCCGAATTCTGAGTAGGTACCCCTACCCAACTAACCCTACCTCAAAACGCAGATACCCTCCCCAAGTAAACGACGCCCTTTTCTTACCTAAAATCACCAGGAAATGACGAAACTTAGGTGAGAAATACCACGCTCCTCTCAATCTTTTCCTTCTGTCCTGACTCGTCGTGGAATCCCTATAACCTATTCAAAGCGACACTCCTCGTAGTCGTATTCCTCAGCGTCGACGATCTGGCTGGTGGTGTTGTGATACAAGCTGGTCATATTAATGAAGTCGACCCTTATTCTCAAGCACAAACTGTAGGGATGCGAATGTTTGCTCTGAATGAAGTACTAAGCTCGATTTATTTTTCGGTGTGATGTCATAAGGAATAACGAATACTTTGAACGTGTCATTCCTCTAGTTTATAAGTAAAAAAAGAAAAAATTGCAAAATGTAATCTGGAGTACGAAAACGAATGTATGTTTTGGTATGTGATGTCATAAGGAATAACGAATACTTTGAACGTGTAATTCCTCTAGTTTTGTAAGTATCGTTCGTCCTGTTTCTTACGATAGCAAAAAAAAAAAAGGAAGGAAAAAAAAACGAACGTATCGTTTGGTGTGTGATATCATAAGGAATAATGAATATTTTGAACGTGTAATTCCTCTAATTTATAAATATTGTTCGTCCTTCTGTTTCTTTACAAAAGTAAAAAAAAAGAAAAGAAAAAGTGAAAAATACAATCAGGAGTACGAAAACGAATGTTTTGGTGATGTCATAAGGAATAACGAATATTTTTAATGTGTAGTTTCCCTAGTTTATAAGTATTGTTCGTCCTTCTGTTTCTTCACAAAAGTAAAAGAAATGCAATCAGTGCTACAGTAAGTTTTAAAATTGTTGTTTGTATGGTGTTTTTACGTTACATGGAACCAGTGATTATTCAGCAACGGGACCAACGGCTTTAGTGACTTCGAATCACGTCGAGAGTGACTTCTACCACCAGAGATACACATCTCTCACACCTCAATGGAATGCCCAAGAATCGAACTCGCGGCCACCGAGGTGGAACGCCAACACCATACCGACCACGCCACTGAGGCGCTCAAGTTTTTAAATTAGCATTGAGAGGTGGCGTTCACTTGCCTGAGGTCAATCAGTTCTCTCACCAAGCTCTAATTCCGCAATGTTGTGATGTTTAACTTAAAAGTATTCCCCCTTTATATATTCACAATATATATAAACCTTTCGATTTACAGAGCCACTTGTTTAATTCTTGCTCTCGAAGATTAAACTTCTAACACAGAGACAACTAGAACCTGTTCAGCACTCGAGGTCCACATCCGGATTCAGACACAACTCAAATTCTAATCAGTTGTTGAAACATTTCACAGAACTCTCTCGATATACCTCTCTGGATTATCTTGCGGATAGGACATCCTACAATTAGACACGGAGACAGAAATATAGCTTCCTTCCTTCCTACTTCGTCGGCGGAGGTAAACTGCTAATACTAGTTCTACAATTCCTACTGCCCTTCACAATAGCTGGTACTTTTCACTTCTCTGGCGTTCATTCGATCACAAACATCATTACTACCAATGAGAAAAAGGGTATAACACTCAACGCAGTGGCTAGTGCCATACCACGACGGACCCATCGGGGCAAACCACGGTCAAGTTCATGGGGAGTTGGGGCGGGGGGGAGGGGGCGAGGGTGGGTCAGTTCGTAAGAAGGACTCCTTTCCTGATTCCTGTATCCCTCACCCAACTCCCTCTCCACCTTCCTTCATGAAGCAACATATTAGTAATTCCTCTGATGCTAGATCTGCGACTGTCCAAATTTCGTTTGGGTCCCATCTATGCAACGCCATTAATTTGGTCTTCCCGTCAACTTGATTAAACCAATATTTTTTTTTATATAGAATTGAATAGAAAACTAAGTTTATTCTTACTCTTAAGAGTATGATCAAACTAAGCTCACTGAATATATGGAAGAGAATGAAATAAGGGAAAATGAAAAGAAAGTCAAGGGAGAGAGGGACTGAAAGGTGGAATTGATCAAAGTTGGACACTTAAACAGGTCCATGGAATTAAAAATGAAATTAATTCTATGCACGAATCTTCCACTAATAATGAATCAAAAGTAAAGAGAGAGAGAGAGAGAGAGAGAGAGAGAGAGAGAGAGATTAATTCTATGCACAAATCTTCCACAAAGAATAAATCAAAAGTAAAAGCGACAGAGAGAGAGAGAGAGAGAGAGAGGAGAGAGAGAGAGAGAGAGAGAGAGAGAGAGAGTTCAACCCACAAGTTCATTTCCTGGTTGATGATCTTGTATAAAAGAAAAAAAAAAAAGTTATAGTAAAGGTGAGGTCACGGTGACATGGACTCTGCCTGCCCCACAATACGTGCCCTGGCTGACAGGTAAAGTGGCAGCGGTCTCTCTCTCTCTCTCTCTCTCTCTCTCTCTCTCTCTCTCTCTCTCCTTTTCCCCCATTACAGTGTTCCTCTAGGGCCATCACTCGCGTCCCATCCCATTCTTCCTTCGTTGCCAGACAGACAGACAGACAGACCCGTTGAACGCTAAAAACCGTTTGTTAAGAAGTTGTTCTTTGCTTGCGTCTGTTGGGGAGAGGAACAAACAACTTTTGTTCACATATGTCTGTTCAGGACACCTTCGCGTCTCATCCTGCCCTTTTCCGGCTCAAGAGAGAGAGAGAGAGAGAGAGAAGAGAGAGAGAGAGAGAGAGAGAGAGAGTGAAAATGGCAGAGCTAGCCCCATTTAGAAAGGAATATGTGATTTTTGGCATGAAGTCAAGTACTGCGACCCATAGAGTCATTCAGCGCTATAATGATAATGAATAGAAATGGAAATTTAAGTTCAATGGGAATGATATCAATAATGAGTTTAAAATAGATACCCTGATGATCAATATGTAAAACGGTAAAATAGAGAGAGAGAGAGAGAGAGAGAGAGAGAGAGAGAGAGAGAGAGAGAGAGAGAGAGAGTAAAATGGCAGAGCTTCGAACACGCGCTCACTAGCCCCATTTAATCCTAAATTTTTATTTTTATCTAGAAGGGATGGATATATGACTTTAGAAGTGATTTCAGAGACACAATTCAGCTATTTTTTTTCAGTCAAAGTTTCCCTTTGCATCTCGCGAAGGCTTTAATTAATTCCTTGTAAACAGAACAGGGCGTACAATTTATCGGTTGAATTCAGACACAGTACTTCTCTGTTCACTGAGGCAAAAGTTATTTACAACACGCAGACAGATAGACATACATAAATCTCAGTTGTGGATACTCAATACTAAGTCTATGGGAAGATCAACTGCTTTTCTCAATACTAAGTCTATGGGAAGATCAACTACTGTTCTCAATATTAAGTCTATGGGAAAATCAACTACTTTTCTCAATGTTTATTAAGCAGTCTAAGGGAAAATCAACTACTTTTTCTCAATATTAAGTCTATGGGAAAACCAACTGTTTTTCTCCATATTTTCTCGCAATCAAAAAAAAGCAGTTTAGGAAAGGGAGTTATAAATTAAATGCATTGCTGCCCTATATATATATATATACTATATATATAATATATATCATAGTATATATATATATATATATATATATATATATATATTAATAACCCAAGTTTTTTAGATTATAGGCTATCTTTGTTAGTCACCTCTCTCTCTCACCTTAAGTTCTTCACGGCATGTACTATGCACTAAGCGCTCCCGCTACCCACATCTCTATGGGCCCAGAGGCCATAGCCCGCCGAAAATTGATGCCCCTGCCAGCCATTTCTCGTTTATTCACACAACGGAGAAGAACTGCTGAAGGTCACAAGTCTGAAGAACGCTAAAGTTTTCCTATCCAGTTGCAGCTCCCTTACAATTCTAAATAATAAAAAATAGGTACGCACAGTATATATATATATATCTATATATATATATATATATCTATATATATATATATATATATATATATACACGCCTTTGCCCATTGGAGTTGGGGAGGGGGAACTTTATTCAGCATTCTTTCTGGTATAACCTTCGCTTCCATGGACGCAATCCACATCTGTCATGCAACTACTACGTACATAATTAGAGAGAGAGAGAGAGAGAGAGAGAGAGAGAGAGAGAGAGAGAGAGAGAGAGCAACTAATGTAATGGGGCTCCCAATCCGCTACCAAGACAAGTTTTAGGGGTCCTTTAAAACCCCGCCCTCGGGCGATGCACAATCTTCATCATAGTATATATCACGTTTAAGGGCGCATGACCTTGCAGAAGACTGTGCAAAATATAGCTGTTGTCAACTACTCCCCCCACCCCCCCCTCACAATTCAAACGCACTTAGTATACAATTGCTAAGGTGTCTAGCTAATGTTTTCCTATTGCGTGATCTCTTAAGTTTACGTAACGCGTCGTAACTATCAGCGGTTGAGCCAAAAACAGGTTTAGCGAGAACGATCCTTTGCCTCAGTCGATTATTCGATGCGTTACCAAGTCGACTCTGTTTACGGGCGGTCCGAATTCAAAAGAGAGAGAGAGAGAGAGAGAGAGGGTCAATAAAACCGTTTACCTCAAACGAAATCGGTATATTTATACATTACAATACCGAAGCGACAAGGTAAAAAAAAGTAAACAGAGAGAGAGAGAGAGAGAGAGAGAGAGAGAGGGAGAGGGGGGGGGGTCACCCAAAATGCAATTATAAGTGGTAGTACTGCACGCATAAATGCAGACAACGGAAAACTGCAAAAAGTGCAAAACTAAATATCAATCAAAATCCACCTTCACCATTATACACACACACACACACACACACATACACACACACACACACACATATATATATATATATCCGCCAGAATGCCATCATATATGACGTCTGCGCTGCCTCTACGTAGTTATTGTTGCAAGCAAGCAATACGTTAAATCTGCTCCATCACCCAGTTGCTCCCTTCGACATCCTACACGAAAAAGAAAAATCATCTCACCTAATGATATAGAATTTCCATTTGATAAAAAAAAGCAGCACGTATTTGAGTTCCTTCTATGTTTACAAAGCCGCAATCCAACCCGGATTTAATTTAGAGTTCCCTTCCTTCCACACCTCCCACCGCCCCCACTCTTCCCCAACAAGCACAAGGGTGCGGAACCCGAGCGGAAATTGTTGGCATACTCTCTTAGTAGTGGATCCAGCTCTCTGGCCTGCCCGACCTTGGTTAACGTTCGCTACCGTCGTCGTTACATATATGTGGTGGGTATCTGCATGCGTTATGTTTTTGTTGGGACAGCTGAGAACTTCAGCAATAACATTTAGACAACCCGGTAAGTTTGGTCTCTCTCTCTCTCTCTCTCTCTCTTAAACATGTCTAAGAGAATGCACAGCTCTATTCCTTTCTCCCTCCCTTATATATATCTGAAATATAAACGGCCAATTAAAACACTCTGGTCTAAAGCTAACGACCATTATATTTTGGTGGAGTGACTCACTCCCACCCATATCATGATGTAGTGAATGACAGAAGAAGTTACATTTGCGAAATATATAGCGGGAGATATATATGCCCTTTGGTGATGCCTAAGGGGGTCACCGCTATGCTGACGTTGGTTCTCTCAATTGTCTTAATCCGCTTCATCGTTGCCCTAAGGAGGATATTGTCTATATGGTCAGAGTCCCAGGCTCCACTGGAAAGGTTGAACCTATTATCTTGTTGTTTTATCAGTGCAGATTCTACCATCTGACATTTGTACCGACATCTGCTGCTTTTGTATAGAATTCGGGATAGTATGGAACCCGTCCCGATAAAACAGCAAGATAATATGATCAAACTTTCCAATGGAGCCTGGGACTTTGACCATATAGACAGTATCTACCTTAAGGCAGCGATGAAGCGGATTAAGACAATTGACAGAACCAACGTCGGCTTAGAGGTGACCCCAGGCATCACCTAAGGGCATATCTCCCACTATATATTTCGCAAATGTAACTTCTTCTGTCATTCACTACTTGATAAGGGCGGGAGTCAGTCCACCAAAATATAGTCCTTAGCTTTAAACCAGAGTATTTTAATGGGCCTTTTATACTGGAGACGTATCCTGTTTTAAAAGAAGAATTTATTTACACACACACACACATTATATATATGTACAACCCGTTTGTTCTAAATTGAGATGAGACTGCTCGCTCATGCTGGCTTTTTTCTTTCTCTTTTCTTTTGTTTATCCTTCTTGCTAATCAACACGGTAAGTTTACCTACAAACACATCATTCACTCCCTAAGTCAACATGAATGAAATACCTTTTTTTCTTTTTTTTTACATCTTTTGGAAACTGGTCAAAAATATTTCATCTCTAATACACACACACATTATATATATATATATATATATATATATATATATATATATATATATATATATAGTATATAATATCATATCAGTATGTATTGTATAAATGTATGTACATGGGTTGCATTTCTTGCAATGGCAGATATATCTTCCCTGCCACTCTCAACATCAACTATTTTTTTTATATTTCATTAGCACTTACTACGCCCCAACATTCTTGTATGTATAAATATTTCTCTTGGAAATGAATGCGGAAAAAGGATAATAATTTCTGAGAATGATATAGCTAAAAATATAGTGGTGCTTAACATAAAAAAGGAGAGAGAGAGAGAGAGAGAGAGAGAGAGAGAGAGAGAGAGAGAGAGAGAGAGAGAGAGAGAGAGAGAGAGATTTTCTTTGCAGTAAACAATCGCTGTTCCATAACGTCGCTCTATTCAAAGCTGCTTTCCTGATATTTACCCTCCGGGGAGACGCACCATGGTATTGGAGATGGAATGTTTTTTTTATTTTATCTTTTTAAACGTCTACCATGACACGAATTTCTTCATCGCTACCGTTGCTGAACCTCGTATCGTCTCTTTTGCTTGGATATACTATTCTTGACTGTTTATATCCCTATAAATACCCATTCACTCAATCGTGAAAGTTCTAGCTTACTGTTCGTAGTAAGAATCATTCAAGTTTTAGCTTACTGTTCATAGTAAGAATCATTTAAGTTCTAGCTTACTGGTCAACCAAGTACGGATATGAACATTCATTTAACCTTTTTTTTTTCTCAACTGGTAATGTTTATTGCAGTGCCTCTTACAGGCGCATCTAATAAGCCTCTGTACGTGCGTCAAGACCTACAGATAATAAACCCCCCTGTTTAAACACTGTGGGAATAAAGACCACAACATGTTATTAACCAAGTTAACGATCAGATCACAACACCCAATGTCAAGTTGATTACGAGGTCACAGTCCCCCAAGGCGTTACTCTGATGACGTCGTTGTTCAAATTGAGTCAAGGTCCAGTAGCCCCCTAAACGATTCGGGTGGAGGGAAGTGGCTGGTAGAGAGAGGGGGGGGGGGAAGATGCCCCCTTTCTCTTTCTCTCTATTGCTGGAAGAACCCAGGTGGTAAACCTGGATGAAGCAGGTGCTGAGCCGTGCAGAATCAAAGGTGGCCGTGACAACAATTCTTCCAGGCAGTGGCTGGCGGGGGACGGAAAAATGCATCTGAGGTCTTTAAATAACCTCTTATTTGAGAGAGAGAGAGAGAGAGAGAGAGAGAGAGAGAGGATGCACAATATAATTACAAAAGAATCCATCATTAAAGAAAGAGACCCTTAAACAGCCAAGTCATCGTTACGCGTCAAGGGCGCAACTGGGGAATACCTGACTAAAGACGGGGGAGGGAATGAAGGGTTAATAGGGGGCGGGGGGGGGGGGGCGGGGGGGGGGGCAGGGGTAGGAAGGGGTAGGGAGGCTCAATACTACTACCTTGATTGTCTGCTTCCTATTTCAGTTTTCGGTAACCTGTGTGTGTGTATGACGTAAGAGTATGGGAAGAGAATTAACGTACCGGTAAATGATGCTCAGAGTTGACTGCTCCTCAGAGATATTTCCCTTTTCCTGAGCGTTCGCGAAAACCCGTGGGAGGTTGAGAGGACCCTTCGCATCGATTTGATCTGAATCACTGGGTTTTGAGGAGGGACTAAAACAATTAATACTATAAGGGTTATATAGAAATAAAGAGGGACAATGTTTCTGGAAAGCAAGTTTTCCTTTCACTCTACATCTTGATTGAGGACAGGGAAACTAATTGAGTTGATGGTATACATATAAACAGCAAACATGATTGACAACGATTTTGATTGCTGATGGCTCATCCGTTGCTGCCATGGGAAGACTTCCTCTCAAGCTTCTTCTTCTTTTTCTTCTTCTTCTTCTTCTTCTTCTTCTTCTTTGAAAACCACAAAGATTAGTTTGATGGTTCACTGTTAGTTTCTCGCATAACCAGAATCTATTCAACCTTTAAACATTATCAGCTCGTACAATAGAAATTTAAGTTGACTTTTATTTGTTTATTTATTCATCTTTTGCATTGTGAAAATTAATCTACACTGTTGGTATTTCGGTCCTAACTGAATGACATCCACTGTCGCTCATTTTTGGTCGTGTGAACTCATTTGTCAGCATGCCTGAAATCCAGAACAAATCCAATATCATTTCATTCCGTACTTGAAAGAGAGAATCGTTTCTTTTCCACGAAAAGAAACGATTTTAAACTTCGATTTTCGACTTTATTTTGAAAAAAAAAAAAAAAAAACATACTTCCGTACATGAACTTATATTTCTGTTGTGAAACAACGGCAATGATTTCTGACTGTTTTGATTAAAAATGGGAAATTTAATAAACCATTTGTACTCTCTATGTCCTAAATCTAAATGAAATCCTGAGAGAGAGAGAGAGAGAGAGAGAGAGAGAGAGAGAGAGAGAGAGAGAGAGAGAAAGTAGCATGAACCGGCCTGCTGCATTATAGGGAAGAGAGAGAGAGAGAGAGAGAGAGAGAGAGAGAGAGAGAGAGAGAGAGAGAGAGAGTTCCTGAACTTATAAAAATAAGCATTAAAGAGAGAGAGAGAGAGAGAGAGAGAGCCTGAAGCCTTCATTACAGGGAAGAGAGAGAGAGAGAGAGAGAGAGAGAGAGAGAGAGAGAGAGGACTTGGTGATGAACATATAAAAAACAAGCATTAAAGAGAGAGAGAGAGAGAGAGAGAGAGAGAGAGAGAAGAGAGAGAGAGAGAGAGAGAGGTTAAAAGCACTGTTTTTTCCACAACAACATGAGATAAGGCATCAACAGATCATAAATACGATTCAGAACTTCATCGAAATCCCGAACAAGAAGCTGCCTTGCTTGGTTCGCCTTCATGATCGAAATATAGCTCAAGATTCCTTCTCTAGAGACGAGTTAATCAAGCGACCTTGAAATGCAGGGAGGAGCATATGCAAATGACAAGTTGAATAACACTCAGTTTATCTTGTAAACTTTCTATTTCTGGAAAAAAGGCCTAATTTACTCTTGTTTCTTCATTCTCTCTGTCTGTCTGTCTGTCTGTCTGTCTGTCTCGTCTCTCTCTCTCTCTCTCTCTCTCTATGGGCTAAAACCATGAATTCCAGCGTACTGCACAATTTAAGGAATTAATCTACCCTTTTAGCAAACAACTCCATCCTTCTAAATAATAATAATAATAATAATAATAATAATAATAATAATAATAATAATAATACATAATAATAATAATAATAATAATAATAATAATAGAATTAGAAACGAATCCAGTTATGTATGGGTACATATATTAAAAAGCAAATATATGTATCTATACATAAATGTGGATTTATTTCTCCAATAATAAAAATAATAATAATAATAATAATAATAATAATAATAATAATAATATAAAATAATGTAATAAGAATAATAATACCCTAAATGATAATAAATAATTTAATTTTACTTTGCACTTATCATCGCAGTCAGTCCAATACCTTCGAAAGTGTCTCTTGCGTTATATATATAAAAAAGGTTACTAAAAATAGCCGTGGAGCCAATGTCTTCCCTTTTATAACGCTCCCCAGAGCGGCTGGGTACGAATTCCTTCTGCCAATGCTTGCAGCGCTTGCTTGCGAACTTGCCTCGCATGCAAGGATTCCTCTGCCCCAACGCTTCGGTTCCTGAGGTCCTTTATTCCTCCTCACACTACTGGACTGTAGGACAGCCTCTCAGAGGAGGATGTCTTGCTGTTGGAACCAAAGACTCTCAAGCGAGCGTGCAATGTATTGCTAGCCTAATGCAATTCAACTTTTATTCTAATAATATATTTTTACTTACATTTTTATCTATTTATCAGTTTGTTAATTTATCCGTTCCTCTGATAACTGATCTCCTCTCTCTGTGTTTCCCATTACCTTCTTCCGAATCAACACCTTAATATTCTTTGGAAGCTTGAATTTCAAGTCAGTGGCCCCTCTGGGCTTGTTCCGTGTGAATAGGGTTCATCTAGAGACGCAGACACAAACACAGACACTCACACATACACACACACACACACACACACTAACAGCATAATCGCAGAGCCATTTCTCAGAGCCCTTGATTCCTTCAGAGTATTCCACTGAGACTGGTAATTGGTTCTGGTGACCAAATGTGTCAGAAAAAAGTTAACTTTCTTCTTGTGTTTGTAGGAACAAGAATATATCTATAACCTCCTTCGTGGTCAAGTGGTCAAGGTTAACCTAATCTTGACATATCCGTAGCTAGTTCGAATCTCAATCAATAACTTGCTTTCTACGTCAATCACAACCCACCTTCTTGTCCATAAATTTGCAACAACAATTATACTGTCCTTTCTATGGCTTTTTACATCACTCAAGACATAAACATAATTAATACAGTCACAGAGACAACGAACCCTTGTCTCAGCCCTATTTTGACACCAAACTAGCCACTCTAATGTCTACATACCTTTGTCTCAGTCCCATTTTGACACCAAATTAGCCACTCTCATGTCTATTGTACCCTTGCCTCAGTCTCATTTTGACACCAAACTAGCCACTCTAATGTCTAAGTACCTTTGCCTCAGTCTCATTTTGACACCAAACTAGCCATTCTAAACTCTACGTACTTGAGCCGTTGCTTCATTTCCATCACAACGTTTTATCCTCTACAGCAGCTTTCTACAATTACCTGCACCAGATCCTACATCCGCGTATGCAACATACGGCATTTTTAATTCAATTAATCAGCTCAGTGGTCTGGTTAAACTAAGATATCCTATCTTTTCAGTGGAAATCCTACCAAACACACACACTCCTAACTTACTAAGAAAAGTCAGCACCTTTAATTCCTAGTGTATTCTGGTGTTACCTTTATCCTTTTGTAGATGATCTGACGTCGCCTTAATCCTTTTGCAAATGATCTATTATATTTGCTCATTTACCCTTCTCTTCGCATTTGTTCACTTGTAAAACAACTTATTGTCGTCCATCGATTCCTTGCTCACCTTTTTCCTGTTATTTTACTAAATTCCTTCTCTCTCTCTCTCTCTCTCTCTCTCTCTCTCTCTCTCTCTCTCTCTCTCTCTCTCTCTCTCTCTGGTTATCTTACTGTATTTTGGCCCCAATCGTCAAATCTGTCTTGCACTTGCATTTCAATAAACTCACATTTTTCTCCATCTAATTTCCCTTTTGCTCATCCTGCTACCCACTGTCTTTATTCCATCCAAAAGAGAAATATCTAAAAATGAAGAAGACAGCAAATAACTGTACCTAATATGAATATACTATTATGGCCGCTAATAGTCTTCAGGTTCTCTACTTCTATATATTATTATTAGAATAAAAACACCAATAACGAATATTTCCAAAACACATTTCAGCAATTAAAGTCAAACCTAATCTTTTTTTACGCCTCACTTACAATCACTTCTTTTATCCCTCATTCTTACCGAAAGCTCGCTTACTTTTCTAAAGTAAAATCTTATGTACCAAAAGTATAAAAATCAAATCTTACCACTAGCAATAATAACCATCGTCACTAAATGAAAACCGGTCGTCGCTTGGGAATCACTGGACTTCAGATAAATAAAAAAAAAAAAAAAAAAAATTGAAACTGCAATACTACCGCACCTATGACTACGGAAATCCCACACGATGACCCTCTAGGATATTTGCAGCGATGATCGGAACGCACAAAGCTGAAGGAAATCCCACCATAGGGTGTTGTGTCCGCCCGAGTTGTGCAGAAGCTGATACACGGACGAACGAATTTAAAGGAGGAAGCTTTTGGTTCGGGGAGAAATGACGATCGAAGCAAAAGTTAGAACAGACGACGTTTTGCAGAGGTGAATTTACATTGAGTCCTAAAATGGTAAATGGGCAAATACTTTGAAAGGGCTACGTCGCTAAAGTAAAATAAAATAAAATATGGTTACACTCAAGTGGTAGCTAGGGGAGAAAGGAAATATGGCTGAATGAAAGTGCTGGCTAAGACAGGAACAAAATATGGTTAAATTAAAGTATTATTAGCCAAGGAAGACACAGAATATGGTTAAATTTAATTGCTAGCCAAGGAAGAAACAAAATATGATTAAATTTCATTGCTAGCCAAGGGAGAAACAGGGTTGAATTAAAGCTCTAGTTAAGGGAGAAACAAAATATGGTTGAATTAAAGCTCTAATTAAATGAGAAACAAAATATGGTTCAATTAAAGCACTAATTAAAGGAGGAACAAAATATGGTTCAATTAAAGCACTAATTAAAGGAGGAACAAAATATGGTTGAATTAAAGCTATTAAAGGGCGAAAAAATCTTTGATTAAAGCCCTAATAAGGAGGAACAAAATATGGTTGAATTAAACTAAGGTTCCCTAATTAAGGGGGAACTAATTTAAAATGAAGGAGGAACAAAATATGGTTGAATTAAAGCCCTAATTGCCCATAATAAGAAGGGAACAAAATATGGTTGAATTAAAGCCCTATTAAGGGGGACAAAATATGGTTGAATTAAAGTAATTAAGGGAGACTATGGTTAATTAAGCCCTAATTAAGGGAGGAACAAAATATGGTTGAATTAAAGCCCTAATTAAGGGAGGAACAAAATATGGTTGAATTAAAGCCCTAATTAAGGGAGGAACAAAATATGGTTGAATTAAAGCCCTAATTAAGGGAGGAACAAAATATGGTTCAATTAAAGCCCTAACTTAAGGAGGAACAAAAAAATATGGTTTGAATTAAAGTTAAAGAATTAAGGGAGGAACAAAATATGGTTCAATTAAAGTTGTAATAGTGCATCGAAAGCTAGACGAGTTAAGAACACCAGACTTAAAAAACGTTGGGACCTTGAATAAACACTAGGTTAAAAACAGACGTCATGGTCGCTCTGCACTGTCCCATTGACGGCAAAAATATTACAGAAATAAAATAAATGATTCATTTACTGATTTTTCATTCATTCATTCGTCTACATCAAACCTGACCACCCTCCTCTCTCTGGTATAGTTGTGCCTGTCCACAAACAGACCCTCTTGAATATCTAACGCAACTCTATTCTCAGAGTCCCAGAACGCTGCTGCTGTGCACCTCAGCCCAGGGCAGCCCGGGCCTGATGCCCAATCTTCCAGACAAGGCCTCGGGGACCTGCAGCTTCATAGAAAATTCAACGGGCGTAGCGGCTCGCTGAACGCAAAAGTGCCCTAGACGATCGTATCTACTTAATAGTCCTTGCTAGCCATAATGCATCCGGATTCCTGTCCAGGTGCTCTGCGGCCCGACCGACCGAACTGCTTGTGGGCCCGAATGCATGAACCAAATCAGGACAAGAACACCTCCCAGACCTAGTTACAAGGAGTTACAAGGATTAGCATGTCTCGAAGACTTGTTAGTCCATCCTAAGAGGAGACATCGTGTGCTCACTTGTCTGTAGGAGCAGGCTGTACTGTGCATTCACAGTGTCCTAGCTTTCTTTTTAAACTTTTCCACACTGTTGCTGTTTACAACTTCTTTCTGGTGGCAGCTTATTCCACGTGTCACATATCTTGTACGTAAAGAAGTTCCGTCAATGGGATGTGTTGTATCTCTTCAGCTCTAGTTTCCATCCATTATTTCTTGTCTGGATTTCGTTTAATGTAAATAGGTTACTGCCTACTTTAGTGAATCGGGGCATGATCAAAGGAGCACCCGAAATGCGTTTCGACGAAGTGCCCTGTGAGGCCTTCGAATGAGGAGTAAGTAAAATCTCTCTGGCGACACGAAGGTGATCGAATCTGGTCCTGATAACTCCGAGCCTCAAAAATCTACCACAAGACAGTTCTGAAAGGTTTGGATGTCTGCGCAGTCTTTGGTATGCGTGTATGTGCTCATAGTCATATGTACATTACTCAAACATTTCTGATTGCAATCCACCGTTCTATTTATATCTATATTTGGCCAAGCAAAGATATTTCAGGTCACTCCATTAAAGTAAGTAATAAATGGAAACGCAGATATGAAGGAAAATATATTGAAACACAAAACATTAGTTCACTTATTTCTTCTTCTCGGGTTTTAAACCGTCGAGCCATGGTATTGTAATGAGTATATAATAATATAACTATATATATATATTATATACTATATATATATATATATATATATATAATATACTATATGTCCTTATCCTTATATTGTATATATATATATATATATATATATATATACTATATTATATATATATAGTATATATATATACTATATATATTGTATATATATATATATATATATATAATCGTTATATATATAATATTTATTTATATATATTATATATATATATATATAGTTATCTATATATATATATATATATATATATATATATTATATATATAGTATATATATATATATATATATATTATATATATATAAATTATAATATTATAATATTATAATATATATATAAGGCACATGCTGCTACTCGAATGTCTGAATTCTCTCTGAACCTTAAACTTCCATTAACAACTTCATCCCTGATTAACTCCCACTGGACGTAAGTTGCAACAACCGCAGTATAGTAACGTTTTTCTCAGAAGCCAACAGCTCCAGGGCAAAACCGATGAATGACGACCAACAGCGCTCAGCACAGAGCAGAGCATACCTCCGCCTATACTCCGTTTTTTTCTATCTGTCCATCCGCCTGTGGTGTTTGCGTATGGTAACACTGCGTCCTGGGCTTTAGATAGTTACATTCAGCTTACATTCAACATAAATAATAACCCTATTTCGAATATTAACGGTGTAATTCGCATACAGTAAATTATTAAATCACTTTTCAGTTGCAAATGTACACCCATATACCCTTTTGTTTACCTCAAACTTACACATAGCGTAACTATTTAAAGACCGGGACGCAGTGTTACCATACGCAAACACCACAGGCGGATGGACAGATGGAAAAAAAACAGAGTATAGGGAACTCAACGAGATGATCCCACATTAAAAACGATTTCAAAGTCTACGGTGGTGCCTCACCGCGTTTCAAGTATCAAGCCTTTAGCACACTGCAAGGGTTCGAACTCCGTACAATGTGAGGAGTAATTTCTATTGACGATGTCACACACCGGAAACTATACATAACAGGGGGTCACTCAGTAAATAAGTCTGCCTAGATCCATCCAAACCCGTTTATTCGTTCTTGGGATATATTGTTGGACCAGAGGGGTTACGGTGAAAAGCCTCAGGTGGGCATCTGGAAGTGTCAAAAGACAATTACATAGCTTATCCACGTATACCATTCGCGTAGTTTTCTGTTGTTTATTTTTATTTATTTATTTATCTATTTTGCTTCCAAAATTACGCTGATAGAGAGGGGTGGGGCTCAGGGGTATTTCGAACAGTTTCTCACTAATGGATTTCCAAAATAGCATAGGAGACGATGCATTTCTAAGCTGGAAATTTAAAAGTTCCAACAAAACCGTTCAAATAATGAACGGTTTATTCTTAAGTAGAGAATAAATTGTGGCATATTTGTTTTTATTCAAAAGACGTGCGATCTTGGAAAACGGACAAAGCGTTAAAATAGGGAACATGGGATCAAATTAGCAAGAAGAAAAATAGCCTTTTTAATAATAATAATCTAATAATAATAATATAATATAATTAATGATAATAATAATAATAATAATAAAAAATAACTAATAATAATAATCAATAATAACTAATGCGAAAACTCTCTATCACGAGAGATTATACTTAATAAAAGCTTTCGAACCCTTCTCTGGGTTCATCTTCAGTCCAAAAAAGTTTTCATAAATTATACATGAACCTTTAATATTTTTATTATTGTGGACCCCATTAGAACAAAATAATAATAATAATAATAATAATAATATTAATAACAATAATAATAATAATTTATCTGCTGCTACAAAGAAACTCATTAGAGAGACTAACAATAAACTGCAATATAAACTCAAAGACATCAACACGCCCATTCTTTTTAATAAAGTCTGTTTGAGGGGGGAGGTCTTCTTCCGAAGAAATAATAATAATAATAATAATAATAATAATAATAATAATAATAATAATAATAATAATAATAAAACTAACGGATACCAGCAATCCTTATAAGAGTAACAGGAGAGACTACAGTCCAACCTTGCATTCTTGTAAGGCAATGACATGAACTTCGGGGAGACAATGAATACCTTTATTATATTTCCCCCCCCCCTCACTTTCAACCTTTCTCTCTCTCTCTCTCGGTAGGGTATTTTCACCCAAGAAACATGACGTTCAGATAATAGAGAAAGGGTGAACACACGCACACACACACACACACACAGAGTTTCATAAGTCTTTAGACGTCGTGACAGCCAGCTGCTTCAAAAGGTATACGAACGTAAGTTAACCGAAGTTTGCTTGCTTTGCAGGTAGTGAAAGCATTGGATGGGTGCTTGGGGGGAAGGGTGTTCTGTAGGATACTAGGTTACGGACAGGCGTAAGGATAACTCGAGAAGGTCATTGGTGAAAGGAGTCGACGTGAAAAAATTAAAAAATGGGTTAAAATGTCCAATAGAATGGGACATATTGGGTTGCATTGGAGGTCAAAGACAGGTCATGAAAGTTCGTGACTCTCTCTCTCTCTCTCTCTCTCTCTCTCTCTCTCTCTCTCTCTCTCTCTTTCTCATACTGCCAGACGATTGGGTGACAGTCTCGAATTGCAGCCTCTAAGAACGGTATACATATGCAGTTATACTTGTAACGCTGAGAGTTAGTTTAATAACCTTTCGTTTGCCTTCTCTCTGTAGTTCTTAAACAATGTATTTCCTTTTTTTTTTGTCAAACGCTTCATGTTAGGGGCAATTGACCACATGCAAATGTATCTCTGCACAAAAGTCTTGAGATTTACATTTTAACCGTGAGCTCTAGCGTTTTCTTATGACAGGCCATAGAAGGGAGAGTGGATTAAACCCTATAATGGGCTTGGTTGGTTTGGCAAGAGCCCGCCTCACAACCCCCTTCCCCCCCCTCTCTCTCTCGACGAGCTAATATTTGCCAAAAGCTTCTTCGATGCTAATCGATTATAATTATTTAAGTTAAAATTCTGATAACACAACGCCAAAGGTTGGTGTTTAATGGAAATTATCACTTAAAGAAAATCAACTGGTATATATATATATATATATATATATATATATATATATATATATATATATATATATATATATATATATATATATATATATATATATATATATATATATATATATATATATATATATATATATATATATAAGAATCATTTTCCTCTACATTAAAATCACACATATATATATATAAGAATCATTTTCCTCAGCGTTAAAATCACAAGGCAAAAACCATACGTTTCTTATACTATTCCTCCTGTTCTCCGTAAATTCTCTGTAAATTAAGCCTAAACTACTTATGACACAGCTAACTTTTATTGTTTTTGGGTTCAATTCTAATCAATGAAGGGTTATGAATTATATCCCTAATAACCAAACAGTTAAACCCCTCCGCACAACTTTTGGCACAGCGGACAATGAACGTTTGGTAGCGAGAGGGCATTGTAAACGTTTGGAATGGACGCCAACGTTCCATATAAGCGATTAAAAGGAATGCTCAGAGTGAATATACCACACAACCAACAGGAATTTCCCCTTCCTCTTCAGTTGCATGCGGGAATTCAGGTGCTTTTCAACAAGCACCAGTGTGAACTCTGTCTCTCCTTGGCCAAGTGCTTAGAAAAAATACTAAGCGAATCAGGTGCTGTTCAACAATCACGGTGTGAACTTCGTGTCCTTGGCCAAGTGCTCGGGAAAATAAACTTGCCATTTTCCTTTTACGAAAGCTGAAACTGTTTGAAACTTATGCAAAAAGCGGGCACAATGCTTTCTCGAAATGGTCGCATTTCGTTGTTACAGACAGTTTGCCAGTGGAAACCTGTCACGCATTGTTGTAATTCTGCCTCATGCTATAAGGAGTTATAAAAAAAAAAACGACCTTCTGACTAGGCTGTAAGCCTCTGGAGATATTCTACCATCTTCCACCCCACCCCCCCTCCCATCTCTCTCTCTCTCTCTCTCTTTTCCTCCTCGCTTCCAACCATCTGTCGCGACAGGTGTAATCCAGATGTCATCATCATACCTTCCTCCGTGTTGTCCTTATCTCGAAAATCATCATTTTTCCCTCTGATGTGTAAGTCTTGTTTCCTTTTCGCGTCTTTTCCCCCCTGTTTCTGTTCTGTCATTTCTCGTCCCTTTCTAAGTTCACCGGCACCGAATCTCACAAAGAAAATGTTCTGTAAATTCCTGGAGATGAAAGGATGGAAGTTAAGATTTGA
>NC_061092.1:9550345-9610345 GCF_015104395.2 Macrobrachium nipponense | reverse complement strand
TGGGGAGAGACGAAAAAGAAGAAGAAGCAATAAAGAGAAGAAGAAAAAGAAGAAGCAAGTGGCTTGGGGAGGGTGGGAAGAACGAAAAGAAGCAAGAAGAAGAATTAAGAAGGAAGAAGGAAGAAGAAGAAGAAGCAGTGGCTGAGGGTGAGACGAAAAAAGAAGAAGAAGAAGAAGAATAAGAGAAGAGAAGAAGAAGAAGAAGAAGAAGAAGAAGAAGCAGTGGCTGAGGGTGAGAGGACGAAAAAGAAGAGAAGAAGAAAGAAGAAGAAGAAGAAGAAGAAGGGAAGAGGAACGAAAAAGAAGAAGAAGAATAAGAAGAAAGAAGAAAGAAGGAAGCAGTGGGCTGAATGGTGAAGAAGAACGAAAAAGGGAAGAAGAAGAAAAAGAAAGAAGAAGAAGAAGAAGAAGAAGGAAGAAGAAGAAGAAGCCGTGGCTGAGGGGTGAGAAGCGAAAAGAAGAAGAAGAAGAAGAAGAAGAAGAAGAAGAAGAAGTAAGAAGAAGAAGCAGTGGTGGGGTGGAGAGCCCGAAAAAGAAGAAGAGAAGAAGAAGAAGAGAAGAGAAGCAGAAGCAGTGGCTGAAAAAGGGTGGAAGAAGAACGAAAAAGAAAAGAAGAAGGAAGAAGAAGAAGAAGAAGAAGAAGAAGAAGCAGTGGTGACGGGTGAAGGGACGAAAAGAGAAGAAGAATAGAAGAAGAAGAAGAAGAAGCAGTGGCTGAAAAAAGGTGAAGAAGCAACGAACAACAGAAGAAGAAGAAGAATAAGAAGAAGAAGAAGAAGACGAAGAAGCAAGTGGCCTGAAGGTGAGAGAACGAAAAAGGGGAAGAAGAAGAAAGATGAATAAGAAGAAGAAGGAAGAAAGAAGAAGAAGAAGAAGAAGAAGAAGCAGGCTGAGGGTGAGAGACGAAAAAGAAGAAGGAAGAGAAGAAGAAGAAGAAGAAGAAGAAGAAGAAGAAGAAGAAGCAGTGGCTGAGGGTGAGAGACGAAAAAGAAGAAGAAGAATAGGGGGGGGGGTGGGGGGGAAAAAGGAAATTTTTTTTTTAAAAAGGAAGAAGAAGCAAGTGGCCTGAAGGGTGAAGAAGAACGAAAAATGAAGAAGAAAGAAAAGAATAAGAAGAAGAGAAAAGAGGAAGCAGTTGCTGAAGGTGCGAGACGAAAAAGGAAGAAGAAGAAGAGAAGAAGAAGAAGAAGAAGAAGAAGAAAGAAGGAGAGGGAAGCAGTGGTCTGAGGGGGTGAAGAGACGAAAACGAAGAAGAAAAAGAAGAAGAAGAAGAAGAAGAAGAAGAAGCAGTGGCTGAGGATAAGAGACGAAAAAAAAGAAAAAGAAGAAGAAGAAGAAGAAGAAGAAGAAGAAGAAGCAGTGGCTGAGGGTGGAGAGACGGAAAAAGAAGAAGCAAGAATAAGGGAAGAATAAGATAGAAGAAGCAGAAAAATGGCTAAGGGTGAAGAGACGAAAAAGAAGTAAGAAGAATAAGAAGAAGAAGCAAGAGGGAAGAGTGGCTGAGGGTGAGAGGACGAAAAGGAAGAAGAAGAAGGAAGAAGAAGCAAGAAGAAGAAGAAGAATAAGAAGAAGAAGAGAGGAAGCAGTGGCTGAGGAGAGGTGAGAGACGAAACGAAGAGAAAAAAGAAGAAGAAAAAAGAGAAGAAGAAGAAGAAGAAGAAAGCAGTGCTGAGGATAGAGAGACGAAAAAAAAGAAAAGAAGAAGAGAAGATAAGAAGACGAAGAGAAGCAGTGGCCATGAGTCCAACCTCTATACCCCCTGAGTGTGAGAGACGAAAAAGAAGAAGAAGAAGAAGAAAAAGAAGAAGAAGAAAGAAGCAGTGGCTGAGGGTGAGAGACGAAAAAGAAGAAGAAGAAGAAGAAGAAGAAGAGGAAGGCAGTGGCTGAGGGGTGAGAGACGAAAAAAGAAGAAGAAGAATAAGAGAAGAAGAAGAAGAAGAAAAAGCAGTGCTGAGGGGAGATAGACGAAAAAGAAGAAGAATAAGAAGAGAAGAAGAGGAAGAGTGTGAGGGGAGAGACGAAAAGAAGAAGAGAGAGAGAGAGAAGAAAAAGAAGAAGAGAAAGCAAGTGGCTGCGGGTGAGAGACGAAAAGAGAAGAAGAAGAATAAGAAGAAGAAGAAGAAGCAGGGTCTGGAGGGTGAGGAGACGAAAAAGAAGAAGAAGAAGATGGAATAAGAAGAAGAAGAAAGAAGAAGAAGCAGGGGCTGAGGGTGAGAGACGAAAAAAGTAAGAAGACGAATAAGAAGAAGAAGAAGAGAAGAAGAAGAAGAAGAGAAGAAGAAGAAGCAGTGGCTGAGGGTGAGAGTACGAAAAAGAAGAAGAAGAATAAAGAAGAAGAAGAAGAAGAAGCAGGGCTGAGGGTGAGAGAAATAAAAAAGAAGAAGAAGAGAAGAGAAGAAGAAGAAGAAGCAAGCAGTGGTCGAGGGTGAGAGACGAAAAAAGAAGAGAGAAGAAGAAGAAGAAGAGAGAAGAAGCAGTGGCTGAGGGTGAGAGACGAAAAAGAAGAAGACGAAATAAGAAAGAAAGACAGAAGAGAAGCAGGGCTGAGGGTTGATGGAGACCCCCCGCAAAGAAGAAGAAGAAGAAGAAGAAGAAGAAGAAGAAGCAGTGGCTGAGGGTGAGAGAAGAAGAAGAAGAAGAAGAAGAAGAAGAAGAGAAGAGAAGAAGCAAGGGGCTGAGGAGTGAGAGACGAAAAGAAAGAAGAAGAGGAATAAGAGAAGAAGAAGAAGAAGAAGACAGAAGAAGAAGCAGTGGACGAGGGTGAGAGACGAAAAGAGAAGAAGAATAATGAAGAAGAAGAAGAGGAAGCAGTGGCGAGTGTGAGAGACGAAAAAGAAGAAGAAGAAGAAGAAGAAGAAGAAGAAGAAGCAGTGGCTGAGGGTGAGAGACGAAAAAGAAGAAGAAGAAGAAGAAGAAGCAGTGGCTGAGGGTGAGAGACGAAAAAGAGAAGAAGAAGAAGAGAAGAAGAAGCAGTGGCTGAGGGTGAGAGACGAAAAAGAAGAAGAAGAAGAATAAGAAGAAGAAGAAGAAGAAGCAGTGGCTGAGGGTGAGAGACGAAAAAGAAGAAGAAGAATAAGAAGAAGAAGAGAAGAAGCAGTGCGAGGGGAGAGACGAAAAAGAAGAGAAAGAAGAAGATGAAGAAGAAGAGAAGAAGAAGAAGAAAGAGAAGAAAGCAGTGGCTTTGAGGTGATAGGCACGAATAATAAGGAGACGAAGAAGAGAAGAAGAAGACGCAGGTGGCTTTCGGACGTGAGAGACGAAAAAGAAGAAGAAGAAGAAGAAGAAGAAGAAGAAGAAGAAGCAGTGGCTGAGGGTGAGAGACGAAAAAGAAGAAGAAGAAGAAGAAGAAGAAGAAGAAGAAGAAGAAGAAGAAGCAGTGGCTGAGGGTGAGAGACGAAAAAGAAGAAGAAGAAGAAGAAGAAGAAGAAGAAGCAGTGGCTGAGGGTGAGAGACGAAAAAGAAGAAGAAGAAGAATAAGAAGAAGAAGAAGAAGAAGCAGTGGCTGAGGGTGAGAGACGAAAAAGAAGAAGAAGAATAAGAAGAAGAAGAAGAAGAAGCAGTGGCTGAGGGTGAGAGCCCCCCCCCGTCAAAAGAAGAGAAGAAGAAGAAGAAGAAGAAGAAGAAGAAGCAGTGGCTGAGGGTGAGAGACGAAAAAGAAGAGAAGAAGAAGAAGAAGAAGAAGAAGAAGAAGCAGTGGCTGAGGGTGAGAGACGAAAAAGAAGAAGAAGAAGAAGAAGAAGAAGAAGAAGAAGAAGAAGAAGAAGAAGAAAGCAGTGGCTGAGGGTGAGAGACGAAAAAGAAGAAGAAGAAGAAGAAGAAGAAGAAGAAGAAGAAGAAGCAGTGGCTGAGGGTGAGAGACGAAAAAGAAGAAGAAGAAGAAGAAGAAGAAGAAGCAGTGGCTGAGGGTGAGAGACGAAAAAGAAGAAGAAGAATGAAGAAGAAGACGGAAGAAGAGAAGTAAGAAGCAGTGGCTGAGGGTGAGAGGACGAAAAAAGAAGAAGAAGAAGAAGAAGAAGCAGTGGCTTGCGGTTGAGAGACGAAAAGAAGAAGAAGAAGAAGAAGAAGAAAGAAGAAGAAGAAGAACAAGAACAAGAGATAGGGGCTGAGGGCGTGAAGAGAAGAAGAAGAAGAAGGCAGGGCTGAAGGTGAGATACGGAAACAGAAGAAGATGATGAAGAAGAGAAGCATGGCCTGAGGGTGAGAGGACGACAAAAAAGAAAAAAGAAGAAGAAGAAGAAGAAGAAGAAGACGCAGCAGTGGCTGAGGGTAGAGACGAAAAGAAGACGAGAGAAGCAGGGCTGAGGTTTGAGGACGACAAGGAAGAGAATAAGAAGAAGAAGAAGAGAGAAGAAGAAAGAAGAAGAAGAAGCAGTGGCCTGAGGATAAGAGACGAAAAAAAGAAAAAGAAGAAGAAGAAGAAGAAGAAGAAGAGAAGCAGGGCTGAGGGTGAGAGGACGAAAAAGACGAAGAAGAAGAAGAAGAAGAAGAAGCACGTGGTGAGGGTGAGAGACGAAAAAGAAGAAGTAGAAGAAGAAGGAAGAATAAGAGACGAAGAGAAGAATAAGAAGAAGAAGAAGAAGAAGCAGTGCTGAGGGTGAGAGGACGAAAAAAGAAGAAAAGAAGACAGAAGAAAGACGAAGAAGAAGAGGAAGAAGAAGAAGCAGTGGCTGAGGCGTGAGAGACGAAAAAAGAAGAGAAGAATAAGAAGAAGAGAAGCAGTGGCTGAGGGTGAGAGACGAAAAGAAGAAAAGAATAAGAAGAAGAAGACAGAAGAAAGCAGTGGTGAGGGTGAGAGACGAAAAAGAAGAGAAGAATAGAAGAAGAAGAAGAAGAAGCAAGTGGCTGATGGCTGAGAGACGAAAAAGAAGAAGAAGAAGAAGAAGAAAGAAGAAGAAGCAGTGGCTGAGGGTGAGAGACGAAAAAAGAAGAAGAAGAAGAAGAAGAAGAAGAAGAAGAAGAAGCAGTGCTGAGGGTGAGAGACGAAAAAGAAGAAGAAGGATAAGAGAAGAAGAAGAAGAAGAGAAGAAGAAGAAGCAGTGCTGAGGGTGCGAGACGAAAAAGAAGAAGGAAGAATAAAGAAGAAGAAGAAGAAGAAGAAGCAAGTGGCTGAGGGTGAGAGGACGAAAAAGAAGAGAAGAAGAAGGATAAAGAAGAAGAAGAAGAAGAAGAAGAAGCAGTGGCTGAGGGTGAGAGACGAAAAAGAAGAAGAAGAAGAAGAATAAGAAGAAGAAGAAGAAGAAGAAGAAGAAGAAGAAGCAGTGGCTGAGGGTGAGAGACGAAAAAGAAGAAGAAGAAGAAGAAGAAGAAGAAGAGAATGAAGAAGAAGAAGCAGTGTGAGGGGAGAGACGAACAAGAAGAAGAAGAATAAGAAGAATAAGAAGAAGAAGCAGTGGCTGAGGGGTTAGGAGACGGAAAAGAAGAAGAAAGAATAAGAAGAAGAAGAAGAGGAAGAAGTGGCTGAGGGGAGAGACGAAAGGAAGAAGAAGAAGAAGAAGAAGAAGAGAAGAAGAAGAAGAAGAGGAAGCAGTGGCTACTGAGGGTGAGAGACGAAACGAAGAAGAAAAAAAGAAGCACGAAAAAGAAGAAGAAAAAAGAAGAAGAAGAAGCAGTGTGAGAGTAAGAGACGAAAAAAAGAAAAAAGAAGAAGAAGAAGAAGAAGCAGGGCTGAGGGTGAGAGACGAAAAAGAAGAAGAGAATAAGAAGAATAAGAAGGAAGAAGCAGGTGGCTGAGGGTGTGGCTATGACGAAAAAGAAGAAGCAGAATAAGAAAAGAAGAAGAGGAAGCAGTGGCTGAGGGTGAGAGACGAAAAGCGGAGAAGAAGAAGAAGAAGAAGAAGAGAAGAAGAAGAGAAGAAGAAGAATAAGAAGAAGAAAGAAGAGGAGCAGTGGTGAGGTGAGAGACGAAAACGAAGAAGAAAAAGAAGAAGAAAAGCAGAAGAAGAAGAAGAAGAAGCAGGGTAGGATAAGAGACGAAAAAAAGAAAAAAGAGAAGAAGAAGAAGAAGAAGAAGAAGAGAAATAAGCAGTGGCTGAGGTGAGAGACGAAAAAGAAGGAAGAAGAAATAAGAAGAAGAAGCAAGAAGAAGAAGGAAGAAGAAGAATTCGTGGCTCTGAGGGTGAGGAGGACGAAAAAGAAGAAGGGAAGAATAAAGAAGGGAATAAGAAGAAAGAAAGAAGCAGTGCTGAGGGTGGGAGGAGGGGGGGGGACGAAAAAAGAAGGGGGGAAAAGAAGAATAAGAAGAAAGGAAAAGGAAGAAGAAGGGCATTGGGGCTGGGGTTTGGGAGAGACGAAAAGAAGAAGGAAGGAAGAATAAAAGAAGAAGAAGAAGGAAGAAAGCAAGTGCTGAGGGTTGAGAGGACGAAAAAGAAAAAAGAAAGAAAGAAGAAGAAGAAAGGAAGAAAAGTGGTAAGAAGAAGGAAAAAGAAAGAAGGGAAGAAGAAAAGTCAGTGGGCTGGGGAGGGGTCAAAGAAGGGGAAGGAAAAAAGAAGGGGAAGGAAAGGGGAAGAACAGGAAGGGAAGAAAGAACGGAAAAAGAAGAAGAAGAAGGCAAGTGGCTTTGAGGGGTGGAAGAAGGTGAACGAAAAAGAAGGATAGAGAGAAAAAGAAAAGAAGAAGAAAAAGAAGGGAAGGGAAGAAGAAGGGAAGAAGAAGGAAGTGGGGCGAGGGGAGAAAGGGGGGACGAAAAAGAAAAAGAAGAAGAAAGAAGAAGAAAAGAAAGAAGGGGAAGGAACAGTGGCGGTGGGGTGTAGTGGAAGAAGGAACGAAAAAGAAGAAAGAAGAAGGAACATAAGTGAGAGTAAAAAGGAAGAAAAAGGAACGAAGAAGCAGTGGGAATGAGGGTGAGAGGGGACGAAAAAAAGAAGAAAGAAGGGAAGTATGGAATAAAGAAGCAGAAGAAGAAGGAAAAGGGAAGAAAGGAAAAGAAGAAAAGCAGTGGGCTGAGGGGTGAGAGACGGAAAGAAAAGGAAAGGAAGAAGAAAAGAAGGAAGAAGGAAGGAAGGGAAAGAGAAGAAAAAAAGAAAAAGAAGGTAGGAAGCCAGTTAGGCTGAGGGTGAGAGACGAAAAAAGGGAAGGAAGGAAGAATAACAAAAAGAAAAGGAATAAGAAGGAAGAAAAAGGGCCAAAAAGGTGGGTGGGGGGTGAAGAAGGGAAGGAAAAAAGAAGAAGGAAGGAATAAGAAGAAGTAAGAAGAAGAAGCAAGTGCTGAAGGTGAAGAAGAAACGAAAAAAGAAGAAGAAGAAGATAAGAAGAAGAAGAAGAAGAACGAGAAAGCAGTGGCTGAGGGTGAGAGGACGAAAAAGAAAGAAGAAGAAGAATGAATAAGAAGAAGAAGAGAAGAAGAAGAAGAAGAAGAAGCAGTGGCTGAGGGTGAGAGACGAAAAAGAGAAGAAGAAGAAGGAGAAGAAGAAGAGAAGAAGAAGAAGAAGAAGAAGCAGTTTGGCTGAGGGGTGAGAGACGGAAAAAGAAGAAGAAGAAGAATAAGAAGAATAAGAACGGAAGAAGCAGTGGCTGCGGGTGTCTGAAGAAGAACGAAAAAGAAGAAGAGAATAAAGAAGAAGAAGAAGAGGAAGCAGGGCTGAAGGGTGAAGAAGAACGAAAGGAAGAAGAAGAAGAAGAAGAAGAAGAAGAAGAAGAAGAAGAAGAAGAGGGAAGCAGTGGCTGAAGGGAGTGACGAGACGAAAAAAACGAAGAAAAAGAAAAAGAAGAAGAAAAAGAAGAAGAAGAATTGTTAATTTTAGAATATGAGCCGCAAGTGGCTGAAGGAATAAGAGACGAAAAAAACCTGGTAAAAAAAGAAGAAGAAGAAGAAGAAGAGAGAAGAAGAAGCAGTGGCTGAGGGTGAGAGCCCTCCCCCCAAGAAGAAAGAAGAATAAGAAGAATAAGAAGAAGAAGCAGTGGCTAAAAGGGTGAGAAGAACGAAGAAAAGAAGAAGAAGAATAAGAAAGAAGAAGAAAGAGGGAAAAGCAGGTGGGGGCTGAAGGGTGAGAGACGAAAAGGAAAAGAAGAAGAAGAAGAAGAAGAATCCTCCGGTAAAAGAGAAGACAAGAGAAGCAGTGGCTGAGGCGTGGAGAGACGAAACGCAGAAGAAAAAGAAGACGAAAAAGAAGAGAAGAGAAGAGAAGAAGCAGTGGCTGAGATAAAGAACGAAAAAAAAAGGAAAAAGAAGAAGAAGAAGAAGAAGAAGAAGAAGCAAGAAGCATTGGCTGAGGTGAAGAAGAACGAAAAAGAAGAAGAGGAGAAGAAAAAATAAGAAGAAGAAGCAAGTGATGGAGGATGGAGGACGAAAAAGAAGAAGAAGAAGAAGAAGAAGAAGAGGACGCGTGGCTGAGGGTGAGAGACGAAAAAGAACGAAGAAGAAGAAGAAAAGAAGAAAAGAAGCAGTGGCTGAAGGGTGAAGAAGAACGAAAGAAAAGAAGAAAAAGAAGAGGAAAGCAGTGGCTGAGGGTGAGGAGAACGAAAAAAGAAGGAAGAATAAGAAGAAGAAAGAAGGAAGTGAAGCAGTGGCTGAGGGTTGAGAGACGAAAAAAGAAGAAGAAATAAGCGAAGAAGAAGAAGAGAAGCAGTGGCTGAAAAAGGGTGAAGAACGAAACAGGAAGAAAAAGAATAAGAAAGAAGAAGAAGAAGAAGAAAAAGCAGTGGCTGAAGGGTGAAGAAGAAAAACGAAAAAGAAGAAAAAGAAGAATAAGAAGCCAGAAGAAGAAGCAGTGGCTGCGGGTGAGGAGAAACGAAAAAGAAAGTAAGAGTGAAATAAGAAGAAGAAGAAGAGAAGAAGAAGCATGGCTGAAAAAGGGTGAAGAAGAACGAAAAGAGAAGAAGAAGAAGAAGAGAAGAAGAAGAAGAAGAAGAAGCAGTGGCCTGAAGGTGAAGAAGAACGAAAAAGAAAGGAAGAAGAATAAGAAGAAGAAGAAGAAGAAGCAGTGGCTTGAGGGTGAGGAGACGAAAAGAAGAAGAGAAGAAGACAAGAAGAAATAACCGAAGAAGAAAGCAGTGGCTGGGTGTGAAAAAAGAAGAAACGAAAAAGAAGAAGAAGAAGAAAGTAAGAAGAAGAAGCAAGTGGCTGAAGGGTGAAGAAGACGAAAAAGAAGAAAAAGAAGAATAAGGAAGAAGAAGAAGAGGAAGCAGTGGCTGAGGGTGAGAGGACGAAAAAGAAGAAAGAAGAATAAAAGAAGAAGAAGAAGAAGAAGCAAGTGGCTGAAGGGGTGAAGAAGAACAAAAAAGAAGAAGAAGAAGAAGAAGAAGAAGAAGAAGAAGAAGAAGAAAGAAGAAGCCAGTGGCTGAGGGTGAGAGACGAAAAAGGAAAAAAGAAGAAGAAAGAAAAGAAGAAGTAAGTGGCAAATGAAGGGTGAAGAAGAACGAAAAAAAGAAGAGAAGAATAGAAGAAAGAAGACAGAGGAAGCAGTGGCTGGGTGAGGGAGACCGAAAAAGAAAGAAAGAAGAAAAAGAAGAAGAAGAAGAAAGAAGCAGTGGCTGAAGGGTGAGAAGAAAAACGAAGAAGTAAGAAGAAGAAGGAAGAAGAAGAAGGAAAGAAAGAGCAGTTGCTGAGGGTTTGAGAGACGTGAAGAAGGAAGAAGAAAGAAGAAGAAGAAGCAGTGGGCTGAAAAAGGTGAAGAAGAACGAAAAAGAAGAAGAAGAAGAATAAGAAGAAAGAAGAAGAAGACAGTGGCTGATGTGTAAGACGAAAGTTAAGGGAAGAAGAAGAGAAGAAGAATTAAGAAGAATTAGAGGAAGGAAAAAGAAGGAAGCAAGTGGCTGGGGTGAAGATAACGAAAACGAAGAGAAAAAGAAGAGGAAAGACTAAAGAAGCAGAAGAAGAAGAAGCAGTGGTGCTGAAGGGATAAGGACGAAAAAAAGAAAAATAAGAAAGAAGAAGAAGAAAAGAAGAAGAAGCGTGCCTGAAAAAGGGTGAAGAGAACGCAAAAAGAATAAGAAGCTAGAAGAATAAGAAGGAATAAGCGTTGGTCTAATTGGTGAGAGACGGAAAAGGGCAGAGAGAAATAAGAATAGAATAAGGAAGGAATGAGTGGCTGGGTGAAAGGAAGAACGAAGAAAGGAAGAAGAAGAAGAATTAAGAAGAAGAATAATAAAGAAGAATAAGAAGAAGAAGGAAGAAGAAGCAGTTTTGGCTGAGGGTGAGAGACGAAAATCGAAGAAGAAAAAGAAGAAGCAAAGAAAGAAATGTAGAGAAGAGAAGCAGTGGCTGAGGTAATAATACGAAAAAAAAGAAAAGATAATAGCAAAAGAAGAGAATAATGAAGAAGAAGAAAAAACGGAGAAAAGAAAAAGGAAGTTGGCTGAGGTGAGAGACGCCAAAAAAGAAAAAGATAAAAAAGAAGGAAGAAGAATAATAAGCAGTGGCTGAGTGGTGGAGAGAGAAGACGAAAAAAGAAGAAGAAGAAGAAAGAAAAATAAAAGAAGAATAAAAAATCCAGTGGCTGAGGTGAGAGACGAAAAGAAGAAGAAGATAAGAAGAAGAAGAAGGAAGGCAGTGCTGAGGGTGAGAGACGAAAAAGGAAGAAGAAGAAGAATGAAGAAGAAGAAGAAGAAAAGAAAAAAGCAGTGGCTGAGGGTGAAGAAACGAAAAGAAGAAGAATAAGAAGAAGAAGGAGGAAGAAGAAAGCAGTGGTTGAGGGTGAGAGACGAAAAAGAGAAGAAATTAATAAGAAGACGAAAAAAAAAAAAAGAGAAGAGCAGTGGCTGGGGGAGAAGAAGAAAAGAGGAGAAGGAAGCAAGAAATAAGAAGAAGAAAAGAAGCAGTGGCTGAGGGTGAGAGACGAAAAAGAAAAGAAAAATTAAATAAGAAGAAGAAGAAGAAGAAGAAGCAGTGGCTGAGGGTGAGAGACGAAAAAGAAGAAGAAGAATAATAAGAAGAAAGAAGAAGAAGGAAGCAAGTGGGTGAAAAAAGTGAAGAGCAGGGGAAAAAGAAGAAGAAAAAGAATAAGACAAGAAGAAGAAGAAGAAGAAGCAGTGCTGAGGGTGATAAGAACGAAAAAGAAGAAGAAGGAAAAGAAGAAGAAGAAGAAGAAAGAAGAAGCAGGTGCTGAGGTGAGAAGAAGGAAAAAAGAAGAAGAAGAAGAATGTGTAGGAAAAGAAGAAATAGAAGAAGAAGAAGAAGAAGAAGAAGGCAGTGGCTGTGGAAAAAGAGACGAAAAAGAAGAAGAAGAAATAAGGAAGAAGAAGAAGAAGGAAGCAGTGGCTAAGAAGAAGTAAGAAGAAGAAAAAGAAGAAGAAGAAGAAGAAAGAAGAAGCCGTGGAAGGGAAGAAGCAGTGGCGAGGGTGAGAGAGAGAAGAAAGAAGAAGAAGAAGAAGCAGCTGAGGGTGAGAGCCCCCCCTGTCCTAAGAAAGAAGAGAAGAAGAAGAAGAAGCAGTGGCTGAGGGTAGAGAACGAAAAAAGAAGAAGAAGAAGAACCTAAAGAGAAGATAGAAGAAAACAGTGGCTGAGGGTGAGAGACGAAAAAGAAGAAGAAGAAGAAGAAGAAGAAGAAGCAGTGGCTGAGGGGGAGAGACGAAAAAGAAGAAGAAGAAGAAGAAGAATTAAAGAAGAAAGAAGAAAAAGAAAAGAAGAAGAAAGAAAGAAGCAGTGGCTGAGGGTGAGAGACGAAAAAGAAGAAGAAGAATAAGAAGAAGAAGAAGAAGAAGCAGTGGCTGAGGGTGAGAGACGAAAAAGAAGAAGAAGAAGAAGAAGAAGAAGAAGAGAAGAAGCAAGTGGCGAGGGTGGTGTGAGAAGAACGAAAAAAGAAGGAAGGAAGAAAAAGAAGAAGAAAGAAGAAGAAGAAGAAGAAGAAGAAGAAGAAGCAGTGGCTGAGGGTGAGAGACGAAAAAAAAGAAGAAGAAGAAAGAAGAAGAAGAAGAAGAAGAAGCAGTTGGCTTTTGAGGGTGAGAGACAAAAAGAAAAAGAAGAAGAAGATAAGAAGAAGAAGAAGAAGAGCAAGTGGCTGGGGAAAAGTGAGAGAAAACGAAGAAGAATAAAGAAGAGAAGAAGAAGAAGCAGTGGCTGAGGGTGAGAGACGAAAAAAAGAAAGCAAGAAGAAGAAGAAGAAGAAGAAGAAAAAAAAAAATTCCTTGAACCAAAAAACAAAAAAGAAGAAGAAGCAGTGGCTGAGGGTGAGAGACGAAAAATAAGAAGAAGAAGAAGAGAAGAAGAAGAAGAGAAGAAGCAGTGGCTGAGGGTGAGAGACGAAAAAGAAGAAGAAGAAAGAAGAAGAAGAAGAAGAAGAAGAAGAAGAAGAAGAAGAAGCAGTGGCTGAGGGAGAGACGAAAAAGAGTAAGAAGAAGAAGAAAGAAGGAAGAACGAAGAAGCAGTGGAACTGAGGGGAAGAGACGAAAAAGAGAAGAAGAAGAAGAAGAAGAAGAAGAAGAAGCAGTGGCTGAGGGTGAGAGACGAAAAAGAAGAAGAAGAAGAAGAAGAAGAAGAAGAAGAAGCAGTGGCTGAGGGTGAGAGACGAAAAAGAAGAAGAAGAAGAAGAAGCAGTGGCTGAGGGTGAGAGACGAAAAAGAAGAAGTGAAGAAGAACGAAGAGAAGAAGAAGAAGAACAAGAACAAGAAGAAGTGGCTGAGGGTGAGAGAAGAAGAAGAAGAAGCAGTGGCTGAAGGTGAGAGACGAAAACGAAGAAGATGATGAAGAAGAAGAAGCAGTGGCTGAGGGTGAGAGACGAAAAAAAAAGAAAAAAGAAGAAGAAGAAGAAGAAGAAGAAGAAGCAGTGGCTGAGGGTAAGAGACGAAAAAGAAGAAGAAGAAGAAGCAGTGGCTGAAAGGGTGAGAGTGACGAAAAGGAAGAAGAATAAGAATAAGAAAAGAAGAAGAAGAACGAAAGAAGAAGAAGGAAGAAAAGCAAGTGGATGAGGATAAAGAGACGAAAAAAAAGAAAAAAGAAGAAGAAGAAGAAGCAAAAAATGGCTGAAAAGGGGAGAGAACGAAAAAGAAGAAGAAGAAGAAGAAGAAGAAGAATGCAGTGGCTGAGGGTGAGGGAGACGAAAAAAGCGAAGAAGAAGAAGAAGAAGAAGAAAAGGAAGGAAGAAGAAGCAGTGGTGAGGGTGAGAGACGAAAAAAGAAGAAAAAGGAAGAAGAAGAAGAAGAAGAAGAAGAAGAAGAAGAAGAAGAAGCAGTGGCTGAGGGTGAGAGACGAAAAAGAAGAAGAAGAATAAGAAGAAGAAAGAAGCCAGTGGCTGAAAAGGGTGAAGAAGAACGAAAAAGAAGAAGAAGAATAAGAGAAGAAGAACGAAGAAGCAGTGTGCTGAAGGGTGAAGAAGACGAAAAACAAGAAGAAGAAGAAAAGAAGAAGAAGAAGAAGAAGGCAGTGGCTGATGGGTGAAGAAGACGAAAAAAGAAGAAAAAGAAGAAGAAGAAGAAGAAGAAGCAAGAAGAAGAAAGAAGAAGCAGTGGGGGACTGAGGGTGAGAACGAAAAAGAAGAAGGAAGAAGAAGAAGGAGAAGAAGAAGAAGCAGTGGCTGAAAAAGGGTGAAAGAAGAACGGAAAAAGAAGAAGAAGAAAAGAAGAAGAAGAAGAAGAAGCAAGAAGAAGCGAAGCAGTGGCTGAAGGGGTGAAGAAGAACGAAAAAGGGGAAGAAGAAGAATAAGAAGAAGAAGAAGAAGAAGAAGCAGTGGCTGAGGGTGAGAGACGAAAAAGAAGAAGAAGAAGAATAAGAAGAAGAAGAAGAAGAAGAAGAAGCAGTGGCTGAGGGTGAGAGACGAAAAAGAAGAAGAAGAAGATGAATAAGAAGAAGAAGAAGAAGAAGAAGAAGAAGAAGAAGCAGGCTGGAGGGTGAGGGAGCCGAAAAAGAAGAAAGAAGAAGAAGCAAGAAGAAGAAGAAGGAAGAAGAAGAAAGAAGAAGAAGAAAGAAGCAGTGGATGAGGGATGAGAGCGAAAAAAGAAGAAGAAGAAATAAGAAGAATAAGAAGAAGAAGCAAGGTGGCTGAGGGTGGAGAGGACCCGAAAAAGAAGAAGAAGAATAAGAAGAAGAAGAAGAGGAAGCAGTGGCTGAGGGTGAGAGACGAAAAGGAAGAAGAAGAAGAAGAAGAAGAAGAAGAAGAAGAAGAAGAAGAGGAAGCAGTGGCTGAGGGTGAGAGACGAAAACGAAGAAGAAAAAGAAGAAGAAAAAGAAGAAGAAGAAGAAGAAGAAGAAGCAGTGGCTGAGGATAAGAGACGAAAAAAAAGAAAAAGAAGAAGAAGAAGAGAAAGCAGGGCTGAAGGGTGAAGAAGAACGAAAAAGAAGAAGAGAAATAAGAAGAATAAGAGAAGAAGAAGCAGTGGCGAGGGTGAGGGAGACGAAAAGAAGAGAAGAATAAGAAAAAGAAGAAGAGGAAGCAGTGGCTGAAAAAGGGTGAAGAGAAGAAAAGACGAAGAAGAAGAAGAAGAAGAAGAAGAAGAAGAAGAAGATAAGAAGAAGAAGAAGAAGGAAGCCAAGTGGCTGAGGGTGGAGAGACGAAAAGAAGAAGAAAAAGAAAGAAGAAAAAGAAGAAGAGACGAGAAGAAGCAGTGCTTGAAGGGATAAGAGACCCGAAAAAAAAGAAAAGAAGAAGAAGAAGAAGAAGAAGAAGAAGAAGAAGCAGTGGCTGAGGGTGAGAGACGAAAAAGAAGAAGAAGAATAAGAAGAAGAAGAAGAAGAAGAAGAGAGAAGAAGAAGCAGTGGTGAAGGGTGAAGGAACAGAAAAAGAAGAAGAAGAAGAAGAGAAGAAGAGGCAAGCAAGTGGCTGAGGGTGGAGATGACGAAAAGAAGGAAGAGAATAAGGGAAGAAGAAGAAGAAGAAGAAAAAGAAGTGGCTGAGGGTGAGAGACGAAAAAGAAGAAGAATAAGAAAAGAAGAAGAAGAGGAGCAGTGGCTGAAGGGTGAAGAAGAACGAAAAAGAAGAGAAGAATAACGAAGAAGAAAGAAGAAGAAGAAAAAGCAGTGGCTGAGGGTGAGAGACGAAAAAGAAGAAGAAGAATAAGAAGAAGAAGAAGAAGCAGTGGCTGAGGGTGAGAGACGAAAAAGAAGAAGAAGAAGAATGAATAAGAAGAAGAAGAAGAAGAAGAAAGAAGAAGCAGTGGCTGAGGGTTGAGAGACGAAAAAAAGAATGAAGAAGAATAAGAAGGAAGAAGAAGAAGAAGAAGAAGAAAAGAAGCACGTGTGAAGGGGAAGAAGACGAAAAAGAAGAAGAAGAATAAGAAGAGAAGAAGAAGAAGCAGTGGCTGAGTGGTGAGAGCGAAAAAGGGAAGAAGAAGAAGAAGAAGAAGAAGCAGTGGATGAGGGTGGAGAGGACGAAAAAAGAAGAAAGGAAGAAGAATAAGAAGAAGAAGAAGAAGAAGAAGAAGCAAGTGGCTGAAGGGTGAGAAGCCGAAAAAGAAGAAGAAGGAAAGATGAATAAGAAGAAGAAGAAGAAGAAGAAGAAGAAGAAGAAGCAGGGTGGCTGGAGGGTGAGGAGACGAAAAGAAGCGAAGAAGAATAAGAAGAAGAAGAAGAAGAAGAAGAAGCCCCAAGAAGAAGAAGGAAAGCAGTGGCTTGAGGGTGAGAGGACCCCCCCGAAAAAAGAAGAAGAAGAATAAGAAGAATAAGAAGAAGAAGCCCCCCCAGTGCTGAAAAAGGGTGAGAGACGAAAAAAAGAAGAAAAACGAATAAGAAGAAGAAAGAAGAAGGAAAAAGCAAGTGGCTGAAGGGTGAAGGAAGACGAAAAAAAGGAAGAAGAAGAAGAGAAGAAGAAGAGAAGGAAGAAGAAGAAGCAGTGGATGATGGGTGAGAGACGAAAACAGAAAAGAAAAAGAAGAAGAAAAAAGAGAAGAGAAGAAGAAGAAGAAAGAGTGGCTGAGGATAAGAGACGAAAAAAAAGAAAAAAAGAAGAACGAAAGAAGAAGAGTGGCTGTGAGGGTGAAGAAGACGAAAAAGAAGAAGAAGAAAAGAAGAATAAGGAAGAAGAAGCAGTGGGCTTGAGGGTGAGAGACGAAAACGAAAAAGAAGAAGCAATAAGAAGAAGAAGAAGAGGAAGCAGTTGGCTGAAGGGTGAAGAAGACGAAAAGGAGAAGAAGAAGAGAAGAAGAGAAGAAGCAGAATAAGAAGAAGAAGAGAAGCAGTGGGCTGAGGGTGAGAGACGGGAAAATGAAGAAGAAAAAGAAGAAAAAGAAAAAGAAGAAGAAGAAGAAGAAGGCAGTGGCTGAGGAAAAATAAGAAGAACGAAAAAAAGGAAAAGAAGAAGAAGAAGAAGAAGAGAAGAAAAGAAGCAGGGTGGCTGAGGGTGAGAGACGAAAAAGAAGAAGAAGAATAAAAGGAATAAGAAGAAGAAGAGAAGAAGAGAAGACGAAGCAAGTGGCTGAAAGGGTGAGAAGAAACGAAAAAGAAGAAGAAGAAGAAGAAGAAATAAGAAGGAAGCAGTGGCTGAAGGGTGAGAGACGAAAAAGGAAGAATAAGAATAAGAAGAAGAAGAAGAAGAAGAAAAAAGCAGTGGTCGCCTGAGGGTGAAGAGACGAAAAAAGAAGAAGAATAGAAGAAGAAGAAGATGAAGCAGTGGTGAAGGGTGAAGAAAAAGAACGAAAGAAAAAGAAGAAGAATAAGAAGAAGAAGAAGAAGAAGAAGAAAAAGCAGTTGGCGAGGGGTGAGGAGGACAAAAGAAGAAGAATAACGAAGGGAAGAAGAAGAAGCATGGCTGAAAAAAAAAAGGGTGAAAAAAAGGAACGAAAAAGAAGAAGACGAAAGAATGAATAAGAAAGAAGAAGAAGAAGAGAAGAAGAAGCAGTGGTGAGGTAGAGGGACGAAAAAGAAGAAGAAGAATAAGAAGAAGAAGAAGAAGACGAAAAAGTCAAGAAGAAGCAAGTGGCTGAAGGGTGAAGAAGAACGAAAAAGAAGCAGAAGAAATAAGAAGAAGAAGAAGAAGAAGCAGTGGCTGAGGGTGAGAGACCGAAAAAAGAAGAAGAAGAAGAAGGAAAGAAGAAGAAAGGAAAGAAGAAGAAGACAGTGGCTTGAGGGTGAGAGACGAAAAAGAAGAAGAAGAAGAAGAAGCAGTGGCTGAAAAGGAGGAAGAAGAAACGAAAAAGAAGAAAGAAGAATAAGAAGAAGGAAGAAGAATGGAAAGCAAAAAAGTGGCTGAGGGTGGAGAGGACGAAAAAGAAGAAGAAGAAGATAAGAAGGAAGAAGAAGAAGAAGCAGTTGCTAGATGGGTGAGAACGAAAAAAAGAAGAAGAATAAGAAGCGAAGAAGAAGACAGGAAGCAAGTGGCTGAGGGTGAGAGACGAAAAAGAAGAAAGAAGAAAGAAGCAGTGGCTGCGGGTGAGAAGAACGAAAAAGAGAAGAAGAATAAGAAGAAGGAAAAAAGAAGAGGACGCGAGTGCTGAGGGTGAGAGACGAAAAAGAAGGAAGAAAGAATAATAAGAAGGAAAGAAGAAGAAGCAGTGGCTGAGGGTGAAGAGAGAAAAGAAGAGAAGAAGAATAAGAAGAAGAAGAAGAAGAAGCAGTGGCTGAGGGTGAGAGACGAAAAAGAAGAAGAAGAATAAGAAGAAGAAGAAGAAGAAGCAGTGGCTGAGGGTGAGAGACGAAAAAGAAGAAGAAGAAGAAGAGAAGAAGAAGAAGCAGTGGATGAGGGTGAGAGACCGAAAAAGAAGAAGAAGAAGATGCAATTAAGAAGAAGAAGAAAGAAGGAAGAAGAAGAAGAAGCAGTGGCCTGGGAGGGAGAGAGACGAAAAAGAAGAAGAAGAAGAAGAAGAAGAAGAAGAAGAAGAAGAAGAAGAAGCAGTGGCTGAGGGTGAGAGACGAAAAAGAAGAAGAAGAATAAGAAGAAGAAGAAGAAGAAGCAGTGGCTGAGGGTGAGAGACGAAAAGAAGGAAGAAGGAATAGAAGAAGAAGAAGAGGAAGAGTGGCTGAAGGGTGAAGAAGAACGAAAAGGAAGAAGAAGAAGAAAAAGAAGAAGAAGAAGAAGAAGAAGAAGAAGAAGAAGAGGAAGCAGTGGCTGAGGGTGAGAGACGAAAAACGAAAAACGAAAGAAAAAGAAGAAGAAAAGAGAAGAGAAGAAGAAGAAGAAGCAGTGGCTGAAGGAATAAGAAGGAACGAAAAAAAAGAAAAAGAAGAAGAAGAAAGGAAGAAGCAGGTTGGCTGAGGGTTGAGCAGGACGAAAAAGAAGAAGAAGAATAAGAAGAATAAGAAGAAGAAGGCAGTGGCGAGGGTGGAGGACGAAAAAGAAAGAAGAAGAATAAGAAGAAGAAGAACAGAAGGAAGCCAGTGGCTGAGGGGTGAGAGGACGAAAAAAGAAGAAGAAGAAGAATTAAGAAGAAGAAAAGAAGAAGAATAAGAAGGAAGAGAAGAGGAACGCAGTGGCTGAGGGTGAGAGACGAAAAACGAAGAAGAAAAAGAAGAAGAAAAAGAAGGAAGAAAGAAGAAGAAGCGTGGCTGGAAGGATAAGAAGAACGAAAAAAAAGAACAAAGAAGAAGAAGAAGAAGAAGAAGAAGGAAGAAGAAGAAGCAGGGCTGGGAGGGTGAGGGAGACGAAAAAGAAAGAAGAAGAATAAGAAGAAGAAGGAAGAAAAAGAAAGGAAGAAGGAAGAAGCAGTGGCTGAAGGGTGAAGCTCCCCTGAAAAAGAAGAAGAAGAAAGAAGAAGGAAGAAAGAAGGAAGCAGTGGCTGAGGGTGAGAGACGAAAAAGAAGAAGAAGAATAAGAAGAAGAAGAAGAAGAGAAAAAGCAGTGTCTGAAGGGGAATGGGAAGACGAAAAAGAAGAAGAATAAGGAAGAAGAAAGAAGAGAAGCAGTGGCTGAGGGTGAAGAGACGAAAAAGAAGAAGAAGAATAAGAAGAAGAAGAAGAAGGAAGAAAAAGCAGTGGCTTTGAGGGTGAGAGACGAAAAAGGAAGAAGAAGAATAAGAAGAAGAAGAAGAATAAGTGGCGAAGGGTGAAGGAGGAACGAAAAAGGAAGAAGAAGAAGAATGAAAGGAAGAAGAAGAAGAAGAAGAAGAAGAAGAAGCAGTGGCTGAGGGTGAGAGCGAAAGAAGAGAAAGAATAGAAGAAGAAGAAGAAGAAGAAGAAAAAGAAGCAGTGGCTGAAGGGGTGAAGAAAAAAGAACGAAAAAGAAAAAGAAGAAGCTAAGAAGAAGAAGAAGAAGAAGCAGTGGCTGAGGGTGAGAGACGAAAACGAAGAAGAAGGAAGAAGAAGAGAAGAAGAAGAAGAAGCAGTGGCTGAAGGTTGAGAGGACGAAAAATAAGAAAAAAAAGAAAAAGAAGAATAAAAGAAGAAGAAGAGAAGAAAGCAAGAAGCAGTGGCTGAGGGTGAGAGACGAAAAAGACGAAGAAGAATAAAAGAAGAAGAAAAGAAGAAGCAAAAGCAGTGGCTGAGGGGTGAGAGACGAAAAACGAAGCAAGAAGAAAGATGAATAACAGAAAGAAGAAGAAGCGAAGAGCCAGTGGCTGAGGGTGAGAGGACGAAAAAAAAATAAGAAAGAATAATGACTAAGAAGAAGAAGAAGAAGAAGAAGAAAGAAGCAGTGGCTGCGTGGTGGAAGGAGACTAAAAGAAAAGGAATAAGAATAAGAATAATAAGAAAAGAAGAAGAAGGAAGAAAAAGAAGCAGTGGCTGAGGGTGAAGACGAAACGAAAAAGGAAGAACGAAGAATAAGAAGAAGAAGCAAGGAAGAAAACGCAGTGCTGAGGGTGAGAGAACGAAAAGAAGAAGAAGAAGAAGAAGAAGAAGAAGAGTGGCTGAGGGTGAGAGGACGAAAAAGAAGAAAGAAGAAGAATAGAAGAAGAAAAGAAAGGAAGAAGAAGCATTGGCTGAAGGGTGAGAGACGAAAAAGAAAGAAGAAGAATAATAAGAATAAGAAGAAGAAGAAGCAGTGGCTGAAGTGTGAAGAAACGAACGGCAAAAGTGGTAGGACGGGGAAGAAGAACGAAAAAAGAAGAAGAAGGAAGAATAAGAAGCAAGTTGGCTTGAAGGGTGAAGAAGAACTAAAAAGAAGAAGAAGAAGAATCAGGGTGGCTGAATGGGTGAGAGACGAAAAAGAAGAAGAATGAATAAGAAAGAATAAGGTGAAGAAGGAAGCAGTGGCTGAGGGTGTGAAGAGACGAAAAAGAAGAAGAAGAATAAGAATAAGCAGAAGAAGGAAAGCAGTGGCTGGAGGGTGAAGTAGACGAAAAGGACGAAGAAGAAATAAGAAGAAGAAGAAGAAGAAGAAGCGGAAAGTAGGGCTGAGGGTGAGAGAACGAAAACGAAGAAGAAAAAGGAAAGAAGAAAAAGAAGAAGAAAAGAAGCGTGGCTGCAGGGTTGGCTGAGACTAAAACGAAGAACGAAAAAAAAGAAAGAAAGAATAAGAAGAAGAAGCAAGAAAGCAGTGGCTGAGGGTGAGAGACGAAAAAGAAGAAAAGAAGAATAAGAAGAATAGGAAGAAGAAGCAGTGGGCTCGAGGGTGAGAGAACGAAAAATAAAGAAGAACAGAAGAATAAAAAAGAAGAAGAAGAAAGAAGAAGCAGTGGCTGAGGGTGAAGAAGGAAGAAGAAGAAGTGAAGAAGAAGAAGAATAAGGAAGAAGCAGTGGCTGAGGGGTGAGAGACGCAAAAGTAAGAAGAAGAATAATAAGGAAAAGAAGAAAAGAATAAAAGAATGAAGAAGACGCAGTGGCTTGAGGGTGCAGAGACGAAAGGAAGGAATAACGAAAAGAAGAAGAAGAAGAAGAAGAAGAAGAAAGAAGAAGCAGTGGTCTGAGGGTGAGAAGACGAAAAAAAGGAAGAAGAAGACGAAGAAGAAGAAGAAGAAAAAAAAGAAGAAGAATAAGAAGCAGTTGCTGATGGGTTGAGAGACGAAAAAGAAAAGAAGAGAAGAAAGAATAAGAACAAGAATGAATCAGTGGCTGAGGGTAGAAGAGACGAAAAAGAAGTAAGTAAGAATAATAATGAAGAAGCAAGAAGAAGCAAGGCAGTGGGACTTGAGGTGAGAGACCGAAAAAGAAGAAGAAGAATAAGAAAGAAGAAGAAGAAGAACAGTGGCCTGAGGGTGAGAGACGAAAAAGAAGGAACGAACGAAGAAGAAGAAGAATAAGAAGAAGCAATGGCTTGATGGGTGAGAAGACGAAAAAGAAAAGAAGAAAAGAAGAAGAAGAAGAAGAAAAGAACGGCAACCAGAAGGCAGTGGCTGAGGGTTGATAGCGAAAAAGAACGAAAAAAAGAAGGAAGCAAGAAGAAGAAGAAAAGAAGAAGAAGAATAAGAACAGTGGCTGGTGGGTGAGAGACGAAAAAGAAGAAGAAGAAAAAAGAAGAAGAAGAAGAAGAAGCAGTGGCTGCGGGTGAGAGACGAAAAAGAAAAGAAGAAGAAGAAAGCAAGAAGAAGAAGAAGAATCAGTGGCTGAGGTGAGAGACGAAAAAGAAGAAGAAGAAGAAGAAAACGAAGAATAATAAGAAGCAGTTGGCTGAGGGTGAGAGATCGAAAAAGAAGAAGAATAAGAAGAAGAGGAAGAAGAAGCAAGAAGCAGTGGCTGCGGGTGAGAGACCGAAAAAGCGAAGAAGAAGAAGCAAGAAAAGAAGAAGAAAAAGCAGTGGCTGAGGGTGAGAGACGAAAAAGAAAAGAATAAAAGAAGAAGAAGAAGAAGAAGAAGCAGTTGGCTGAGGGTTGAGAGAAACGAAAAAGAAGAAGAAAAGAAGCGAAGCAGTGGCTGAAGGTGAGAGACGAAAAAGAAGAAGTAAGAAGAAGAAAAAGAAGAACGAAAAGCAGTGGCTGAGGTTGGAAAGAGACGAAAAAGAAGAAGAATAAGAAGAAGAAGAAAAGAACGCGTGGCTGAGGGTGAGAGACTAAAAAATAAGAAGAAGAAAAGAAAAGAAAAAAAAAAAAAAAAAAAGGGAAAAAAAAAAAAAAAAAGAAGAAGAAGAAGAAAAGAAGCAAGTTGGCTGAGGGTGAGAGACGAAGAAAAGAAGAAGAAGAAAAGAATAAGAAGAAGAAGCAGTGGCTGAGGGTGAGAGACGAAAAACAGAATAAGAAGAAGAAAGACGAAGAAGAAGAAGGAAGCAGTGGCTGATGGTTGAGGAGACGAAAAAAAAAAAAAAAAAATAATGAAGAAGAAAGAAGAAGAAGAAAGAAGAGGAAGCAATGGTCTGCGAGTGAGAGACGAAAAAGGAAGAAAAGAAGAATAAGAAGAAGAAGAAGAAGAAGAAGAAGCAGTGGCTGAGGGGTTAGGAGACGAAAAATGAAGAAGAATTAAGTACGAATAAGAATAAGCAAGTGTGGCCTGAGGGGGTGAAGAAGACGAAAAAGAAGCAAGAAGAATAATAAGAAGAAGAAGAGGAAGCAGTGGCTGAGGGGTGAGAGACGAAAAAGAAAGAAGAAGAAGAAGAAGAAAGAATAAAGAAGAAGAGAAAGAATAAAGCAAGAAGAAGAAGCGTGGCTTGAGGGTGAGAAGACGAAAAAGAAAGAAGATAATAAACAAGAAGAAGAAGCCAGTTGACTGAGGGTGAGGCGAAACGAAAAAGAAGAAGAAGAATAAGAAGAAGAAGAAAAGAAGAAGCAGTGGCTGCGGGTGATAAGACGAAAAAAGAAGAAGAAGAAAATAAAAATAAGAAAAGAAGAGGAAGCAGTTACTGGATGGGTGAGAGAACTAAAAAGAAGAAGAAGAAATAAGAAGAGGGAAGGCAGTGGTCTGATGGGTGAGCGAACCGAAAAAGAAGAAAGCAAGAAGAAGAAGAAGAAGAAGGAAAAGAAAGAAAAGATAAGAAGCAGTGGCTGAGGGTAGGTAGAACGAAAACAGAAGAAGAAGAAGAAGATGAAGAAGCAGCGGCTGAGGGTGAGAGACGAAAAAGAAGAAGAAGAAGAAGAAGAAGAAAAGAAGAAGAAGCAGTGGCTGAGGGTGAGAGACGAAAAAGAAGAAGAAGAAGAAGAAGAAGAAGAAGAAGAAGAAGAAGAAGAAGCAGTGGCTGAGGGTGAGAGACGAAAAAGAAGAAGAAGAAGAAGAAGAAGAAGAAGAGGAAGCAGTTACTGAGGGTGAGAGACGAAAAAGAAGAAGAAGAATAAGAAGAGGAAGCAGTGGCTGAGGGTGAGAGACGAAAAAGAAGAAGAAGAAGAAGAAGAAGAAGAAGAAGAAGCAGTGGAGCTGGAGGGTGTGAGACGAAAAAGAAGAAGAAGAAGAAGAAGAAGAAGAAGAAGAAGAAGCAGTGGCTGAGGGTGAGAGACGAAAAAGAAGAAGAAGAAGAAGAAGAAGAAGCAGTGGCTGAGGGTGAGAGACGAAAAAGAAGAAGAAGAAGAGAAGAAAGAAGAAGAAGAAGAAGCAGTGGCTGAGGGTGAGAGACGAAAAAGAAGAAGAAGAATAAGAAGAAGAAGAAGAGGAAGCAGTTACTGAGGGTGAGAGACGAAAAAGAAGAAGAAGAATAAGAAGAGGAAGCAGTGGCTGAGGGTGAGAGACGAAAAAGAAGAAGAATAAGAAGAAGAAGAAGAAGAAGCAGTGGCTGAGGGTGAGAGACGAAAAAGAAGAAGAAGAATAAGAAGAAGCAGTGGTGAAGGGGTGAGAGACCGAAAAAGAAGAAGAAGAATAGAAGAAGAAGAAGAAGAAGAAGTAGCCATCTTGCTTGGTGAGTCGTACCCGCGTGAAGTCAGATTAATCAACAGATATCACAAGTTTAACATACGACTAGAATTTGAGAAATATCTAGAAGTGTTCGTGAACTATCGGTGATAAGATTAGTGTGAAAATAGTAGGATAAAGCGTCTTCTAAGTTAGTTTTATCAAGTGTAATACTATAAATCAGAACAAGATGGCAGTAAGTTCCAACTGCGGGAAGAGGTGGCGTAATTTGGCGTGTTTAGCAGATTCGCAATACGATGAGGTAGCAGGAAGGGAACTGGCATTTCTCATCTATGAAATCAGCAACAGTCCTAACCAAAAAGATACAAAAAGCATTCATAGATATATTAGAAGGATATAATCCTACAAACTGGAACAAATCTAATGAAAACATCTTGAAAATAATTGAAGAAGTTCCAAATAAAATCCAAGTGGTCAAGAGACTCATAAAGAAAATATACATAAACCAACATATTCCGACAAAGAAAATGAATAAGGTGAATCTTGTGAATATCCTAATTGATGCAATTAGGAAAAAGAATGCCAAAAGCATGCAAACTGTGTAAGGTTTGGTATAGCATAGTCAATCCACAAAACCTAATCAGAAAATGTGCTGCATGCAACATTCCGACCCATCCACAGTGTGCTGAGGTAATACAAGATTTGAGAAAAGATACAAGAATTTTTTGTTCAACATGTCTATCATGGATAGACAATGTTATTAAATCAAGATTGAATGTACAAATAGTTGAGGATGAAGAAGAAGAGAAGAGGAAGAAGAAAGAAGAAAAAGAAGAAGAGGAAAACGGAAGAGAAGTAAACAAAAATGAAATGACAGAAAAAAAAATAGGAAAACAAAGAACAGATAAAAGTATGGATGCAGAGATACTCATTGATACTACATATGAGGCAATAAAGCAGCATACCTACGAAGAAATAAATTACGATATGACAACAGAAAAGCAAATCGCCGAAGAGGCTCTACCCAGATCTATACAATGACGGGAAAGAGGAAAAAAATAGACAAGAAACAAAATCTGCAACCTTTTGAAAAGAGGGAATTGCAGATTTGGAGAAAGATGTTACTACAAACATCCTAAGATATGTCAAACTATGAAATATATGGTAAATGTGCATACTTAGATGGATATGGGGATGAGTTGCAGAGATCTGCATCCAAAAATATGTAAAAACCTAAAAGAAGGAAAAGGATGTAAGTTCGACAAAAAATGCAAATATATGCACCCTGTAGCCATGAATCATAATCAAATAAATAACCAACCAAGTAATAAAATCCAAAATAAGAAAGAAACAAATAAAGAGAGAAATCAAGAATATCAGGTAAAAGAGAAAAGCAAACCACCAATGAGATATTGCAGAGTGTCAGCAAAAATTTCAAAGCATCAGCTCCGAAATTCTACTCAAGAGATAATAACTGTATTTATTATGCAAGAGGATATTGCAGAAACAAGGAGAAAATTGCAGATTCAGACACAAAAGTGGAATAATTATGATGAGGAAGATCAAATATTATGGAAAAGTTGGATTTTTTAATGTCAGAATTTCTGGAAATGAAAAAAAGAACAACATACCAGAACAGGAAAGAGACATGGGAAAAATATCCTTATTACTACCAGTATTAAATAAGAAGGAGAAAACACGCAAACCATCATAGTGATGAATGCGCAGGGTTTAGTTACGAGTAACTCAAAAGAAAAATAGAGTACTTAGAAGAACTAACCCAAAATGAAAAGAAAAATAGTATAAATGAATATAAGTGAAACCTGGTATTCCCAAGAGACTGGGAATGATGATCAAATAAAAGGGTTCCAAACTTATAGATCAGATAGAAAAAATAGGAATCAAGGGGAACCGCAATATATGGGAAAGACAAAAAACAAGGAAAAAATATATGAGAAATATAGTAACTCAGAATGTTAACTAATAGCGGTAGAATTTGAATCTGAAAAATTGATGAACATAGTAATATATAGACCTCCTAATACTAAAGAGTTTGACTTAATAATTGAAAATTGGATGATATATGTAGAAATCACAAGGACTGGACTATTCTCCTATCTGGTGACTTCAACTTTCCTTTCGTAGAATGGAAAGAACGAATAGGAGATTGTGGTTGTACTTATACATATAAAAAAGAGAGTAATAGTAGTGCAGAAGATAAGAGGCAATTTGAAAAGCTATTAGATATGCTACTAGAATAACAACATTCAACAAATAAATCACCTGCCAACAAGAAAGGAAAAGAAAAATACTTTAGAACTAGTATTTGTGAACGAGATGAATTATGTTAAAGAAATAATAGTTTATAATGCGAATATTTCAGACCATAATGTCATAGAATTAACAGTTCATTCCAAAGCAAGTGAAAATAGAGATAAGCAAGAAATGAAAAAGTGGGAAGGATATGGAAAATACAACTTCTACAGTAAAAATATAAAATGGTCAGAAATTAATGAAGAATTAAACAAAGATTGGGATAACATTTTCGTAAGTGATGACATAAGGGTAAATACGGAGATATTATATAAAATATTGGAGAAAATAGTGGAAAAATATATACCGAAGAAGAAAAGTAAACATCATTCATGCATACCAAGAGACAGAAGGATCTTGTTCCAGAAAATCAGAAAGTGGAAAAAAGGTCTTGCAAAAGAAAAAAATGCATGGAAAGTTTATAGACTAAAAGTAAGATAGAAAATGCAGAACAAAAGATTATACAATCAAAAGAAATTGAAAAACGGGACTTGGAAGAAAAAAACCCTATTAAATATCAAGCAAAACCCCAAGCTATTATACTCATATGCGAAGAAGATGAATAAAAGAAGAATAGAAATAGGCCCTCTGAGAATTGAAGGGAGATTAACGAATGAAAAAAAGGAAATTTGCAACATACTGGCAGAACGATATAAGAGAGAATTCACCCCTAGAATAGATAATGAAGATAATGATATAGAAGTAAGGGATGAAAATAGTGAATATTTAGCTGACATAGATATTAATGAAGCTGATATTGTGCAGGCTATTAATGAAATTAAAAATGGAGCTGCTGCAGGGCCTGATGGAATTCCTGCTATTTTGTTAAAGAAAGTAGTTCATTCTATCGCAAAGCCACTTGCAATATTATTAAGACAAAGTGTAGATACAGGCAAGATTTATGATGAGCACAAATTAGCATATATTACCCCTACTTTCAAAAGTGGATCAAGACTAGAGGCAAGTAATTATAGGCCTGTGAGTCTAACATCACATATTATGAAAGTGTATGAAAGGGTAATGAAGAAAAATATTATGAAACATTTAATAAAAAATAATTTGTTTAATAAAGGACAACATGGTTTCGTACCCGGAAAAAGTACACAAACCCAACTGTTAGTCCACCGTGAGAACATATTCAAAATATGAAAAGCGGAAATGAAACAGATGTGGTTTATTTAGACTTTGCAAAAGCTTTTGATAAAGTAGACCATAATATATTAGCGAAGAAAATTAGAAAACACAATATCGTGGATAAAGTAGGAAGATGGTTAAAAGAATTTTTACACAACAGAAAACAGATAGTTATTGCAAACGACGAGAAATCGGATGAAGTCAAGGTAATATCCGGTGTGCCGCAAGGTACGGTGTTAGCTGCAATACTGTTTGTTATTATGATTGAAGACATAGACAATAATGTGAAGGATTCGGTAGTGAGTAGTTTCGCAGATGACACAATGAAGTAGAGAAATTACTTGTGATGAAGATAGGAAACGCTCTACAAAGAGACCTTAACAAAGTATATGATTGGGCAGAGGTAAATAGGATGTATTTAACTCTGATAAATTTGAATCAATAAATTATGGAGACAGAGAAAGAAAGCTATATGCATATAAGGGACCTAATAATGAGACCATCACAAATAAGGAAGCAGTTAAAGACCTTGGTGTGATGATGAATAGGAACATGTTATGCAATGATCAAATAGCAACTCTGTTGGCAAAATGTAAAGCAAAATGGGAATGTTGTTACGGCACTTCAAAACAAGAAAAGCTGAACACATGATTATGCTTTATAAAACATATGTTCGTAGTCCACTTGAATATTGTAATATGATATGGTACCCACACTATCAAAAGGATATTGCACAAATAGAGAGTGTACAAAGGTCCTTTACAGCTAGAATAGAAGAAGTTAAGGACCTAGACTACTGGGAAAGACTACATTCTTAAATTATATAGTCTAGAAAGGAGAAGAGAACGCTACATGATAATTCAGGCATGGAAACAGATAGAAGGAATAGCAGAAAATATCATGGAACTAAAATATCAGAAAGAGCAAGCAGAGGTAGATTAATAGTGCCCAAAACAAATACCAGGAAACATAAGGAAAGCACACAGGACATTAATCCACTACGCAACAGCATCGATAATGCAGCGTCTATTCAATGCGTTGCCAGCTCATCTGAGGAATATATCATGAGTGAGCGTAGATGTGTTTAAGAATAAGCTCGACAAATATCTAAACTGCATCCCAGACCATCCAAGATTGGAAGATGCAAAATATACCGGAAGATGTACTAGCAACTCTCTGGTAAGCATTAGAGGTGCCTCACACTGAGGGACCTGGGGCAACCCGAACAAGATGTAAGGTCTGTAAGGTAAGAGGGTGAGAGACGAAAAGAAGAAGAAGAAGAAGAATAAGAAGAAGAAGAAGAAGAAGAAGAAGCAGTGCTGAGGGTGAGAGACGAAAATGAAGAAGAGAAGGAGAAGAAGAAGAAGAAGAAGAAGAAGAATAAGAAGAAGGAATAAGAAGCAGTGGCTGAGGTGAGAGACGAAAAACAGAAGGACGAAAGAAGAAGAATAAGAAGAAGAAGAAGAGAAGCAGTGGGCTGAGGGTGAGAGACGAAAAAAAAAGAAAAGAAGAAGAAGAAGAACGCAAGAAGAAGAAGAGAAAAGAAGAGAAGCAGTGGCTGAGGGTGGAGGAGACTGAAAAAAGAATGAAGAAGAATAAGTAGAAGCAAAAATAAGAAGAAGCAAGTGGCTGAGGGTGAGAGACGAAAAAGCAGAAGAAGAATAAGAAAGAAGAAGAAGAAGGAAGCACTGCTGAGGGTGAGAAGACGAAAAAGGAAGAAGAGAATAAGAAGAAGAAGCAGTGGCTGAGGGTGAGACGACGAAGAAGAAGAAGAGAAGAAGAAGAAGAAGAAGCCAAGAAGAAGAAGAAGAAGCAGTGGCCTGATGGGTGAGAGACGAAAAAAGAAGAAGAAGAAGAATAATGAAGAACGAAGAAGAAGAAGCAGTGGCTGAAGGGTGAGAGACGAAAAAAGAAGAAGAAGAAGAAGAAGAGAAGAAGAAGAAGAAGAAGAAGTGGCTGAGGGTGCGAGGGTGAGACGAAAAAGAACGAAGAAGAGAGAAAAGAAGAAGAAGAAGCAGTGGCTGAGGGTGAGAGACGAAAAAGAAGAAGAAGAAGAAGAAGAAGAAGAAGAAGAAGCAGTGGCTGAGGGTGAGAGACGAAAAAGAAGAAGAAGAAGAAGAAGAAGAAGAAGAAGAAGAAGCAGTGGCTGGGGAGTGAAGAGGAACGAAGAAGAAGAAGAAGAAGAAGTAAAAGAAGAAGAGAAGAAGAAGCAGTAGCGGCTGAGGGTGAGAGACGAAAAAGAAGAAGAAGAAGAAGAAGAAGAAGAAGTGGCTGAGGGTGAGAGACGAAAAAGAAGAAGAAGAAAAAGAAGAAGAAGAAGAAGAAGAAGAAAAAGCAGTGGCTGAGGGTGAGAGACGAAAAAGAAGAAGAAGAAGAAGAAGAAGAAGAAGAAGAAGAAGCAGTGGCTGAGGGTGAGAGACGAAAGAAGAGAAGAAGAAGAAGAAGAAGAAGAAGAAGAAGAAGAAGAAGCAGTGGCTGAGGGTGAGAGACGAAAAAGAAGAAGAAGAAGAAGAAGAAGAAGAAGAAGAAGAAGAAGAAGAAGAAGAAGAAGAAAAGAAAAAGCAGTGGCTGAGGGTGAGAGACGAAAAAGAAGAAGAAGAAGAAGAGAAAAGAAGAAGAAGCAAGAAGAAGAAGAAGAATAAGAAGCAGATGAGGAGGCGTGCAGTGAGTAGGTACGAAAAGAAGAAGAAGAAGAAGAAGAAGAAGAAGAAGAAGAAGAAGAAGAAGAAGAAAAAGCAGTGGCTGAGGGTGAGAGACGAAAAAGAAGAAGAAGAAGAAGAAGAAGAAGAAGAAGAAGAAGAGAAGAAAGCAGTGGCTAGGGTGAGAGCGAGAGAGAAGAAGAAGAAGAAGAAGAAGAAGAAAAGAAGAAGCAAGCAGTGGCTGAGGGTGCGAGACGCACAAAAAAGAAAAAAGAAGAAGAAGAAGAAGAAGAAGAAGAAGAAGAAGAAAAAGAAGAAGAAGAAGAAGAAGCAGTGGCTGAGGGGGAGAGAAGAAGAAGAAGAAGAAGAAGAAGAAGAAGAAGAATAAAAGAGAAGAAGAAAAACGAAAAAAGCAGTGGATGAGGGTGAGAGACTAAAAAGAAGAAGAAGAAAGAAGACGAAAAATAAGAGAAGAAGAAGAAAAAAGAAGAATGAACCGAAGAAGAAGCAGTGATGAAGGGTGAAGAAGACGAAAAAAGAAGAAGAATAAGAAGAAGAAAAGAAAAAGAAGAAAAAAGGGCAGTGGCTGAGGGTGCAGAGACGAAAAAGAAGAAGAAGAAGAAAAAGAAGAAGAAAGAAAGAAGAAGAATGAAGAAGAAGAAGAAAAAAGAAGAACAGTTAGGGCTGAGGGTGAGAAGACGAAAAAGAAGAAGAGAAAGACGAAGAAGAAGCAGTGGCTGAGGGTGAGAGACGATAAAGAAGAGAAGAAGAAGAAGAAAAAGAGAAGAAGAAGAAGAAGCAGTGGCTGAGGGTGAGAGAAGAAGAAGAAGAAGAAGAAGAAGAAGAAGAAGAAGAAGAAAAAAGCAGTCGGCTGAGGGTGAAAGAGAACGAAGAAGTACGAAAGAAGAAGAAGAAGAAGAAGAACGAAGAACAAGAAGCGTGGCTGAGGGTGAAGAAGACGAAAAAGAAAGAAGAAGAAGAAGAAAAAGAGAAGAAGAAGAAGAAGAAGAAAAAGCAGTGGCTGAGGGTGAGAGACGAAAAAGAAGAAGAAGAAGAAGAAGAAGAAGAAGAAGAAGAAGAAGAAGCAGTGGCTGAGGGTGAGAGACGAAAAAGAAAGAAGAAGAAGAAGAAGAAGAAGAAGAAGAAGAAGAAGCAGTGGCTGAGGGTGAGAGACGAAGAAGAAGAAGAAGAAGAAGAAGAAGAAGAAGAAGCAGTGGCTGAGGGTGAGAGACGAAAAAGAAGAAGAAGAAGAAGAAGAAGAAGAAGAAGAAGAAGCAGTGGCTGAGGGTGAGAGACGAAAAAGAAGAAGAAGAAGAAGAAGAAGAAGAAGAAGAAGAAGAAGAAGAAGAAGAAGAAGAAGAAAAAGCAGTGGCTGAGGGTGAGAGACGAAAAAGAAGAAGAAGAAGAAGAAGCAGTGGCTGAGGGTGAGAGACGAAAAAGAAGAAGAAGAAGAAGAAGAAGAAGAAGAAGAAGAAGAAGATGAGGGTGGAGAGACGAAAAAGAAGAAGAAGAAGAAGAAGAAGAAGAAGAAGAAGAAGAAAAGCAGTGGCTGAGGGTGAGAGACGAAAAAGAAGAAGAAGAAGAAGAAGAAGAAGAAGCAGTGGCCTGAGGGTGATAAGAACGAAAAAGAAGGAGAAGAAGAAGAAGAAGAAGAAGAAGAAGAAGAAGAAGAGAAGCAGTGGCTGAGGGTGAGAGACGAAAAAGAAGAAGAAGAAGAAGAAGAAGAAGAAGCAGTGGCTGAGGGTGAGAGACGAAAAAGAAGAAGAAGAAGAAGAAGAAGAAGAAGAAGAAGAAGCAGTGGCTGGAGGGTGAGAGAAAAACGAAGAAGAAGAAGGAAGAAGAAGAAGAAGAAGAAGAAGAAGAAGCAGTGCTGAGGGTGAGAGACGAAAAAGAAGAAGAAGAAGAAGAAGAAGAAGAAGAAGAAGAAGAAGAAGAAGAAGCAGTGGCTGAGGGTGAGAGACGAGAAGAAGAAGAAGAAGAAGAAGAAGAAGAAGAAGAAGCAGTGGCTGCACGGTGGTGAGAGACGAAAAAGAAGATGAAGAAGAAGAAAAAGAAGAAGAATAAGAAGAATAATCAGTGGCTGCTGGTGAAGAAGAATGAAAAAGAAAGAAGAAGAAAAAGAAGAAGAAAGAGAGAAAGAAGAGGAAGAAGAGAAGCAGTGGCTTGGAGGGTTTGAGATAGAAGAAAAAAGAAGAAGAGAAGAAGAAGAAGAAGAAGAAGAATAGCAGTGGCTGAAAAGGGTGAATAGAACGAAAAAGCAAGAAATGAAGAATAAAGAAGAAAAAGAAGAAGCAAGTGGCTGATGGTGAAGAAGAACGAAAAGAAGAAGAATAAGAAGAAGAAAAGAAGAAGAAGAAGAAGCAGTGGCTGAGGGTGAGAGACGAAAAGAAGGAAGAACGAAGAAAAGAAAAAGAAAAAGAATGAAAAAGCCAGAAGAAGAGGAAGGAGAAGAAAAAGCAGTGGGCTGAGGGTGAGGAGACGAAAAAGAAAAGAAGAAGAAGAAAAGAATGAAGAAGGAAGTGAAGCAGGGGCTGAAAAGGGTGAAGAAAAAGACGAAAAGAAGAAGAAGAATAAGAAGAAGAAGAAGAAGAGAAGAGAAGAAGAAGAAGAATAGAAGAAGAAGAAGCAATGGCTGAGGGTGTGAGAGACGCAAAAGAGAAGAAAAAGAATAGAAGAAGAAGAATAAGAAGAAGCAGTGGCTGAAAAAGGGTGAAGAATGAACGCGAACCAGAATAAAATGAAGGGGGAAGAAGAAGAAGAAGAAGTAAGAAGAGCAGTTGGCTGAGGGTTTGATGAGCCGAAAAAGACAGAAGATGCAAGAAGACGAAGAAAAGAAGAAGAAGCATGGCTGAAGGGTGGAAGACGAAAAGAGAAGAGAAGAAAAAAGAAGAAGTAAGAAGAAGAAGAAGAAGAAAAAGCAGTGGCTAAGTGTGAAGAAGAACGAAAAGAAAAAGAAGAAGAAGAGAAGAAGAGGAAGCAGTGGGCATTGAGGGTGGAGAGAACGAAAAAGAATAATAAGAATAATAAGAAGAAGAAGAAGAAGAAGAAGAAGCGTGGCTGAAGGGTGAAGAAGAACGAAAGAAGAAAAAGAAGAAGAAGAAGCAGTGGCTTGAGGGTTGAGAGACCGAAAATTAAAAAGAAGAAGAAGAAGAAGGAAGAAGAAGAAAGAAGAAGAAGAAGAAGAAGAGAACAAGCAAGTTGGCTGAAGGGTGAGAGACGAAAATAAGAAGAATAAGAAGAAAGAAGAATAAGAAGAAGAAGAAGCAGTGGCTGAGGATTGAGAGGAACGAAAAAGAAGAAGAAGGAGAAAAAGAAGAAGAAATGAAGAAAAGAAGAAGAGAAGAAAAAGCAAGTTGCTGAAGGTGAGAGACGAAAAAGAAGAAGAAGAAGAAGGAAGAACGAAGAAGAAGCAGTTGGCAATGAAGGTGAGATGACTAAAGAAGAAGAGAAGAAGAAGAGAATAAGAAGAAGAAGAAGAACAGTGGCCTTGGGGGAGGGTGAGAGAACGAAAAAGAAGAGAAGAAGAAGAAGAAGAAGAAGAAGAGAAGAAGAAGAAGGCAGTGCTAAGGGTGAGACGAAGAAGAAGAATGAAGAAGAAGAAGAAAAAAAAGTAACTGTGGCTGGGGTCAAGAGACGAAAAAGAATAAGGACGAAGACCAGAAGAAGAAGAAAATCAGGTGACTGGGAGGTGAGAGAAACGAAGAATAAGAATAATAAGAAGAAGATGAATAAGAAGAAAAAGCAGTGGCTTGAAAATGGTGAAGAAGACGAAAAAGTAATAAGAAAAGATAAGAAGAAGAAGAAGAAGGAGCCTTGGTGAGGTAGAGACGAAAAAGAAGAAGAAGAAGAAGAAGATAAGAAGAAGAAAGCCAGTTGGCTGAGGGTGAAGATTACGAAAAGAAGAAGAAGTAAGAAGAAGAAGAAGAATACAGAAGAAAAGAAAAGAAGAAGAAGAGGAAGCAGTTGTCTGCAGGGTGAGAGACGAAAAAGAAGAATAAGAATTAAGAAGAGAATGAAAAGAAGAAGAAGCATTGGCTGAAGGGTGAAGAAGAACGAAAAGAAACAAGAAGAAGAAGAAGAAGAAGAAGAAGAAGAAGAAAAGGGCCACAGTGCTGAGGGTGATAAGACGAAAAAGAAGAATAAGAAAAGGAAAAAGATAAAGAAGAAGTCCGTGGCTGAAGGGTGAAGAAGAACGAAGAAGAAAGTAAGAAAATAACGAAGAAGAAGAAGAAGAAGAAGACATAATGGCAGTTGGCTGAGGGTGAGAGACTAAAAGTGAAAAAGAAGAAGAAGAAGAAAAAGCAGAAAGAGTAAGGAAGAAAAAGTCAGTGGCTGAGGGTTGAGAGACGAAAAAGAATGGAATCAGAATAAGAAGAAGGCAGTGGCTTAAGGTTGAAAAAGAATGAACGAAAAAGAAGAAGAAGAAGAAAGAAGAGAAGAATAAAAAAAAGAAGCAAGGGGAGCAAAACAAAAAGGTTGGGGTCTGAGGTGGAGACGAAAAAGAAGAAGAAGAAGAAGAAAGATAAGAAGAAGAAGAAGCAAGTGGCTGAAAATGGTGAAGAAGAACGAAACAAAGAAGAAGAAGAAAGAAGAAGAAGAAAAGGAAGACGAAGAGAAGAAGAAGAAGCGTGGCTGAGGGTGACGAGACGTGAAAGAAGAAGAAGAAGAATAATAAGAAAAAGAAGAATAAGGAAGCAGTTGTCTGAGGGTGAGAGACGAAAAAAATAAAATGAAGAAGAATGAGGTAAAAAAGAAGAAAGAAGAAGAAGAAAAGAAGAAGAAGAAGAAGAAGAAGTAGTGTCCTGGGGGAAAAAGTGGGGTTTGGGGATAGGACGAAAAAGAGAAGAATAAGAAAGGGAAAAAAAAAAAAAGAAAGAAGAAGAATAAGAAGACAGGAGCAGTGGCTGAAAAAGGTGAATAGAACGGAAAAAGCAGAAGATACATAAGGAAAGGAAGGAAGAAAATACGAAGCAGTTGGGCTGAGGGTTGAGAGACGAAAAGAAGAAGAAGAAGAAGAGAAGAAGAAGAAGAAGCAGTGGCTGAAGGGTGAGAGACGAAAAAGAAGAAGAAGAAGCGAAGAATAAGGGAAGAAGGAAGCAGTGGCCTGAGGGTGAGAGACGAAAAGAAAATAAGAAGAAGAAGAAAGAGAGAATAAGAACGAAGAAGAAGGAATAAACTAGTGCTGGAATGGTGAAGGAAGAACGAAAAAGAAGAAGAAGAAGAAGAAGACGAAGAAGAAGCATTTGGCTGCGGGTGAAGGAGACGTAAAAAGCAGAAGAAGAAGAAGAAAAAGAGAGAAGAAGAAGAAGAAGAGAAGACGAATAGAAAGAAGCAAGTGGCGGATGGTGAAGAAGAACGAAAAAAGAAGAAAGAAGAAGAAATAAGAAGAAGTGGGCTGAGGGTGAAGAAGACGAAAATGGAAGAAGAAGAATAAGAGAAGCAGTGGCTGAGGGTTGAGAGACGAAAAAGAAGAAGAAGAAGAAGAAGAATAAAAGAATAACAGTGGCTTGGTAAGAAAAGAGAAGAACGAAAATAAGAAGAAGAAGAAGAGAGAAGAAGAAGAAAATCAGTGGATGGATGTGAGAGATCGAAAGAAGAAGAACGAGAAGAAGAAAAAGAAGAAGAAGAGCAGTGGCGATTGGTGAGAGACCTATAAAGAAAAAGAAGAAGAAGAGAAGATAAGAAAAGGAATCAGTGTCTAAGGGTGAAGAAGAACGAAAACATAAAAGAAGAAGAAGCAATGGCTGAGGGTTGGAGAGACAAAAAGAGAAGACGAAGAAAAGAAGTGCTGAGGGTAGGAGACGAAAAAGAAGGGAAGAAGAAGAAGAAAAGAAGAATCAAGTGGGCTGAATGTGAATAGAACGAAAAAGAAGAAGAAGAATAAGAAGACGACAGTAAGGAAGCAGTGGCTGAGTGGAAGAACGAAAAAGAGAAGAAGAAGAAGAAAAAAGAAGAAGAAAAGAAGAAGAAGAAGAAGAAGAAGAAAGAAGCATTGGCTGAGGGTTAGAGACGAAAGCAAGAAGAAGAAGAAGAAGAAGAAAGAAGTGCTGAAGGGTGAAGAGACAAAAAAGAGAAAAGAAGAAGAAGAAGCGTGGCTGAAGGTTGGAAGAAGAACGAAGAAGAACTAAAAGAGAAGACGAAGAAGAAGAAGCAGTGGCTGAGGGTTAGAGGACGAAAAAGAAGACGAAGAAAGGAAGAAGAAGAAGACAGAAGCAGTTGGCTGAGGTGTGAGGACGAAAAAGAAGAAGAAGAAGAAGAAGAAGAAGAAGAAGAGAAGAACAGTGGCTGAAGGGTGAGAGACGAAAAGAAGAGAAGAAGAAGAAGAAGAAGAAGAACAGTGGCTAAGGGTGAAGAAAGACGAAAAATATAAGAAGAAGAAGGCAGTGGCTGAGGGTGAGAGACGAAAAAGAAGAGAAGAAGAAGAAGAAAGTGGCTGAAGGGTGAAGAAGAACGAAAAGAAGAAGAATGGAAACATAAGAGAAGAAGAAGAAGAAGCAGTGGCTGAGGTGAGAGACGAAAAGAATAAGAAGAAGAAGAAGAAGAAGTAAAAAGTGGCTGAAGGTGAATAGAACGAAAAAAGAAGAAGAAGAAGAAGAAGAAGCAGAAAGAAGAATAACGCAGTGGCTGAGGGTGAGAGACGAAAAAGAAGAAGAAGAAGATAAGAAGAAGAATGCAAGGGGCTGAAAGGGTAAAGAGGACGAAAAAGAAGAGAAGAAGAAGAAGAAGAAGAAGCAGTCGGCTGAGGGTGGAGATCACCCCCCGAAAACGAAAGAAGAAGAATAAGGGGAGAAGAAGAGAGAAGAAGCAGTGGAATGAGGGAGAGAGACGAAAAAGAGAAGAAGAATAAGAAAAGAGAAGAAGAAGCAAAAGTGGAATGAAGGGTGAAGAAGAAACGAAAAAGAAGAAGAAGACGAAGGGAAGATAGAAGAAGAAGCAGGGCTCGAGGGTGAGAGACGAAAAGAAAGAAGAGAATAAGAAGAAGAAGAAGAGGAAGCAGGGCTGAAGGGTGAAGAAGACGGAAAAAGAAGAAGAAGAAAGAAGAAGAAGAAGAAGAAGAATAAGCAATGGCTGAGGGTGAAGAAGACGAAACGAAAGAGAGATGAAGAAGAAGAAGAAGAAGAAGCAGTTGGCTGTGGGGGAGGAGACGAAAAATAAGAAGACGAAATAAGAAAGAAAGAAGAAGAGGAAGCAGTGGCTGAAGGGTGAAGAAGAACGAAAACGAAGAAGATGAAATGAAGAAGAAGAACGCAGTTTGGCTGAGGGTTGAGAAGACGAAAAGAAGACGAAGAAGAAAAAGAAAGAAGGAAGAAGAAGAAGCAGTGGCTGAAGGGTGAAGAGAAGAAGAAGAAGAAGAAGAAGAAGAGAAGAAGCAGTGGCTGAAAGGGGGAAGAGACGAAAAAAAAGAAAAGAAGAAGAAGAAGAAAACGAAAAGCAGTGGCTGAGGGTAAGAGACGAAAAAAGAAGAAGAAGAAGAAGAAGATAAGAAGAAGAAGAAGCAGTGGCTGAAAAAGGGGAAGATCTCGTGAAAAAGAAGAAGAAGAAGAAGAAAGAAAGAGAAGAAGAAGCAGGGCTGAGGGTGAGAAAAGAACGAAAACAGAAGGAAGAAGAAGAAGAGAAGCAGAACCAGAAGAAGAAGAAGAGAAGAAGAGCATGGTGGCCTGAGGGTGAGAGAGAAAAAAGAAAAAGAAGAAGAAGCAGGAAGAAGAAGAAGAAGAAGAAGAAGAAGAAGAAGCATGCTGAGGGTGAGAGAGGACGCAAAAAGAAGAAGAAGAAGAAGAAGGAAGAAGGAAGAAGAAGAAGCGTGGCTGAGGGGGAGGAGACGAAAAAGAAGAAGAAGAAGAAGAGAAGAGGAAGCAGTGGTGAGGTGTCTGAAGGAGACGAAAAAGTAAGAGAAGAAGAAGAAGATGAAGGAAGAAGCAATGGCTGGTGAAAAGAGACGAAAGAAGACGCCGCACGAAGGAAGAAGAAGAAGAAAAAGAAGAAGAAGAAGGAGCAGTGGCTGAGGATGAAGTGAAGGAACGAAAAAGCGAAGAAGAAGAAAGAAGAAGAAGCCAGTGCTGAAGGGTGAAAGAAGAAGAAGAAGAAGAAGAAGAAGAAGAAGAAGAGTGGCTGAGGGTGGAGAGAAGAATGAAGAAGAAGAAGAAGCAGTGGCTGGGAGGGTGAGAGACGAAAAAAGAAGAAGAAGAATAAGAAGAAGGAAGAAGAAGGTGGCTGAGGGGGAGACCGTGAAGAAGAAGAAGAAGAAGACGAATAAAAAGAAGAGGAAGAAGCAGTGGCTGAGGGTGAGAGACGAAAAGCAAGAAGAAAGAAGGAAGAAGAAGAAGAGGAAGAAGCAGTGCGAGGGTGTGAAGAAGAAGAAGAAGAAGAAGAAGAAGAAGAAGAAGAAGAAGATAAGAGAAGAAGCAGTGGCTGAGGGTGAGAGGACGAAAAAGAAGAAAGAAAAGAAGAAAAAGAAGAAGGAAGCAAGTGGCTGAGGATGAGAGACGAAAAAGACGAAGAAGAATAAGGAAGAAGAAGAAGAAGAAGCAGTGGATGGAGGAGGCAGAGACGAAAAAGAAGAAGAAGAATAAGAAGAAGAAGAAGAAGAAGCAGTGGTGAGGGTGAGAAGGCCCCTCAAAGAAGAAGAAAGAAGAAGACAGAGAAGACGAAGCAGTGGCTGAGGGTGAAGAGACGAAAAACGAAGAAAGAAGAAATAAAGAAGAAAAATAAAGAAGAAGAAGCACGTTGGCTGAGGGTGGAGAGACGAAAAAAGAAGAAGAAGGAATAAGAAGGAAGAAGAAGAAACGAAGCAGTGGCTGAAGGGTGAAGAAGCCGAAAAGAAGAAGAAGAGAGAAGAAGAAGAAGAAGCAGTGGCTGAGGGTTTGAGAGACGAAAAAGAAGAAGAAGAATAAGAAAAGAAGAAGAAGAGGGGAAGCAGTGCTGAAGGGGAAGAAGATCGAAAAAGAAGAAGAAGAATAAGAAGAAGAGAGAGAGGAAGCAGTGGCTGAGGGTGAGAGACTTCCCCCTGACGGGCGATGATGAATGAAGAAGAGAAGTGGGCTGAAAAAAAAGTGTAAGAAGAAACGAAAAGAAGAAGAAGAAGAGAAGAAGAAGAAGAAGAAGAAGCAAGTGGCTGAAGGGTGAGAAGAGGAAGAGAAGAAGAAGAAGAAGAAGAAGAAGAAGCAGTGGCTGAGGTGTGAGAGACGAAAAAAAGAAAAGAAGAAGAAGAAGAAAAAAGAACGCATAGGCCAGGCTGAGGGTAAGAGACGAAAAAAAAGAAAAAGAAGAAAAAGAAGAAGAAGAAGAAGAAAGGAAGAGCGTGGCTGAAGGGTGGAAGAAGAACGAAAAAGAAGAAGAAGAAGAAAGAAGAAGAAGAAGAAGAAGAGTGGCTGAGGGTGGAGAGACGGAAAAGAAGAAGAAAGAGAGAAGAAGAAGAAGAGAAGAAGAAGCGTGGCTGAGAGTGAGAGACGAAAAAAGAAGAAGAAGGAATAGAAGAATAAGGAAGAAAGCAGTGCTGAAGGGTGAAGAAGACTCCCAAGAAGAAGAAGAATAGAACGAAGAAGTAAGAAGAAAAGAAGCAGGGCCTGAGGGTTGAGAGACGAAAAGAAGAAGAAGAAGAATAAGAAGAAGAAGCGAAGAAAGAAGGAAGAAGCAGTGGCCTGAGGGGGTGAGCGAAACGAAAAAGAAGAAAGGAAGAAAAGAATGAATAAGAAGAAGAAGAAGAAGAAGAAGAAGAGAAGAAGAAGCAAGTGGCTGAGGGTGGAGAGAAGGAAGAGAAGAAGAAAGAAGAAGAAGAAGAAGAAAAAGAAGAAGAAGCAAGGTGGCTGCGGGTGAGAGACGAACAAGAAGAAGAAGTGGAATAAGAAGGAATAAGAAGAAGGAAGCAGTGGCTGAGGGTGAGAGACGAAAAAAGAAAGAAGAAGAAGAATAGAAGAAAAGAAGAAGAAGAAGCAGTGGCTGAGGGTGAGGAGAGACGGAAAAAGGAAAAGAAGAAGAAGAAGAAAGAAGAAGAAGAAGAAGAGAAGAAGAGGAAGCAGGGCTGAAGGGTGAAAGATACGAAAACGAATGAAGAAAAAGAAGAAGAAAGAAGAGAAGAAGAAGCAGAAGAAGAAGAAAACGTGGCTGTAGGGATAAGAGAACGAAAAAAAAAAAGAAAAGAAAAGAAGAAGAAGAAGAAGAAGACGCGTCGACTGAGGGTGTGAGAACCGAAAAAGAGAAGAAGAATACGAAGGGAATAAGAGGAAGAAGCAGGGCTGAAAAAGGGTGAGAAGACGAAAAGAAGAAGGAAGAATAAGAAGAAAAGAAGAAGAAAGGAAGCAGTGGCTGGGGGAGGGAGACGAAAAGGAAGGAAGAAGAAGAAGAAGAAGAAGAATAAGAAAGAAGAAGAAGGGAAGCAGTGGCTGAAAAAGGGTGAGAAGACGAAAACGAAGAAAAGAATAAAAAGAAGAAGGAAAAGAAGAAGAAGAAGAAGAAGAAGCAGGGTGGCTGAGGAAAAAGAGACGGAAAAAAATGGAAAAAGAAGAAGAAGAAGAAGAAGAAGAGAAGAAGAAGAAGCAGTGGCTGAAAAAAAGGAATGAAGAGACGAAAAAGAACGAAGAAGAAGGAAGAAAGAAGAAGAAGAAGAGAAGAAGAAGCAGTGGGCTGAGGGTGGAGAGAACGAAAAAAGAAGAAGAAGAAGAAGAAGAAAGAAGAAGAAGAAGAAGCCAGTGGCTGAAGGGTGAAGAAGCGAAAAAAGAAGAAGAAGAAGAAGAAGAGAGGAAGCATTGGCTGAAGGGGTGAAGAAGAAAACGAAAAAGAAGAAGAAGAAAAGAAGAAGAAGAAGAAAGAAGAAAAAAGCAGTGGCTGAGGGGTGTGAGAGACGAAAAAGAAGGAAAGAAAATAAGCGTGCCGTCAAGGAAGAGGAAAGCAAGTGGCGAGGTGAAGGACGAAAAAGAAGAAGAAAGACATAAAGAAGAAGGAAGAAGAGAAGAAAAAGCAGTGGCTGAAAAGGGTGAGAAGAACGGAAAAAGAAGAAGAAGAATAAGAAGAAGAAGAAAAAGCAGTGGCGGAAGGGTGAAGAGAGACGAAAAAGAAGAAGAAGAAGATGAATAAGAACTAAGATGCCTCTCCAGAAGAAGAGTGGCTGAGTGAGAGACGAAAAGAAGAAGAAGAATAAGAAGAAGAAGAAAGGAAGAAGAAGAAGAAGAAGAAGCCAGGTGGCTGAAAAAGGGTGGAAGAAGAACGAAAAAATAAGAAAAGAAGAAGATTAAGGAAGAAGAAGAAGAGAAGCAGTGGCTGAGGTGGGAGAGACGAAAAGAGAAGAAGAAGAAGAAGCAGAAGAAGAAGAAGAAGAATGGTCTGGAGGGTGCGAGCGAAAAAGAAGAAGAAGAAGAGAAAGAAGAAGAAGCAGTGGTGAGGGTGAGAGACGAAAAAGAAGGAAGAGAATAAGAAGAAGAAGAAGAAGGAAGCAGTGGGCTGAGGGTTGAGAGACGAAAACAAGAAGAAAAGAATAAATAAGAAGAAGAAGAAGAAGAGCAGTGGCTGAGGGTAGAGAGACGAAAAAAGAGGAAGAAGAGAAGAAGAAGAGAAGAGAAGAAGAAGAAAGAAGAAGAAGCAGTGGCTGAGGGTTGAGAGCGAAAAGAAGAAGAAGACGAAAACGAAGAAGAAGAAGAAGCAGTGGGTGAGGGTGAAGAAGAACGGAAAAAAGAAGAAGATAAGAAGAAAGGAAGAAGAGGAGCAGGAAGTGGCTGAGGGTGAGAGAGAGACGAAAACAGAAGAAGAAGAATAAAGAAAGAAGAAGAAGAAGAAGAGTGGCTGAGGGTTGGAGAGACGAAAAAGAAGAAGAAGAAGAGAAGAGCAGAGAAGAAGAAGAAGAAGAAGCAGTGGCTTGAGGGTGAGAGACGAAAAAGAAGAAGAAGAAGAGATGAAGCTAAGTGGCTGAAGTGTGAAGAAGACGGAAAGCCAGAAGAAGAAGAAGAAGAAGCAGTGGCTGGGGGAGGGGGAGGAGACGAAAAAGAAAAGAAGAAGAAGAATAAGAAGAAGCAAGAAGAAGAAGCAGTGGTCTGAAAAAGGGGTGAAGAACGAAAAGAAGAAGAAGAATAAGAAGAAGCAAGAAGAAGGAAGCAGTGGCTGAGGGTGAAGAGCCGAAAAAGAGAAGAAGAAGAGAAGAAGAGAAGAAGAAGAAGAAGAAGAAGCAGTGGCTGAAGGGTGAAGAGACGAATAATTATAATAATAAGAAGAAAGAGAGAAGGAAGAAAGAAGAAGAAGAAGAAGAAGACGCAGTGGCTTAGGGTTGAATGAAGAAGAAGAACGAAGAAGAAGACTAAGAAGAAGAACAGTGGCTGAGGGTAGGAGACGAAAAAGAAGAAGAAGAAGAAGAAGAGAGAAGAAGCAGTGCTGAAGGGTGAAGAAGAACGAAAAGAAGAAGAAGAAGAAGGAAGAAGAAGAAGAAGGAAGAAGAAGCAGTGGCTGAGGGTGAGAGAACGAAAAAGAAGAAGAAGAAGAAATAAGAAGAAGAAGAAGAAGAAAAGCGGGTGAGGTGGAGAGACGAAAAAGAAAAGAAGACGAATAAGGAAGAAGAAGAAGAAGAAGCAGTGGGCGAGGGTGAGGAAGACGAAAAAAAAAGAAAGAAGAAGAAGAAGAAAAAAAAAGAAGAAGAAGAAGAGAGAAGAAAGAAGAAGTAAGAGAGAAGAAAGAAGAAGCAGTGGCTTGAGGGTTGAAGAGAGACGAAAAATAAGAAGAAGAAGAAGAAGAAGAAAAGAAGAAGAAGAAGAAGGACGCAGGGCTGAGGGTGTGAGAGGACCCCCCCCCTGAAAAAAGAAGAAAGAAAAAGAAGAAGAAGAAAGAAGAAGAAAGAAGAAGCAGTGGCTGAGGGTGAGAGACGAAAAAGAAGAAGAAGAAGAAAGAAGAAAGAAGAAGAAGAAGAAGAAGAAGCAGTGGCTGAGGGTGAGAGACGAAAAAGAAGAAGAAGAAGAAGAAGAAGAAGAAGAAGACGAAGAAGACGCAAGTGGCTGAAAAAGGGTGAAGAAGAACCGGAAAAAGAAGAAGAAGATAGAAGAAGCAGGGGCTGAAGGTTGAGAAGACGAAAAAGAAGAAGAAGAAAGAAGAAGCAAGAAGAAGAAGAAGAAGAAGAAGAAGAACAAAAACAAGAACAAGAACAAGAAGAAGGGCTGAATGGTGAAGAAAAGAAGAGAAGAAGAGCAGTGGGGTGGAGGTGAGAGACGAAAACGAAGAAGATGATGGAAGAAGAAGAAGCAGTGGCTTGAGGGGAGAGACGAAAAAAAGAAAAAGAGGAAAGAAGAAGAAGAAGAAAGAAGAAGCAGGGCTGAGGGTAAGCAGACCGAAAAAGAGAAGAAGAAGAAGCAGTTGGCTGAGGAGTGAGAGGAGGAAAACGAAAAAAGAAGAAGAAGAGAAGAAGAAGGAAGAAGAAGAAAGAAGCAGTGGCTGAAGGGATAAAGGAAGAACGGAAAAAAAAGAAAAAGAAAAAAGAAGAAGAAGACGAAGAAGAAGAAAGAAGAAAGCAGTGGTGAAGGGTGAAGCGAAGATGAAAAAAAAGAAAGAAGAAGAAGAAGAAGAAGAAGCGTGGCTGGGGGGGAGAAGGACGAAAAAGAAGAGAAGAAGAAGAGAATAAGAAGAAGAAGAATAGAGAAGAAGAAGAGAAAGCAGTGGCTGAGGGTGAGAGACGAAAAAGAGAAGAAGAAGAGAGAAGAAGAAGAAGCAAGCAGTGCTGAAAAGGGTGAAGGAAGACGAAAAAGAAGAAGAAGAAAAGAAGAAAGAAGAAGCAGTGGCTGAAGGGGAAGGAGACAAAAAAAAAGAAGAAGAATAAGAAAGAAGAAGAAGAAGAAGCAGTGGTGAAGGGTGAGAGACGAAAAGAAGAAGACGAATAAGAAAAGAAGAAGAAAGTAAGAAGCAGTGGCTGATGGGAGAGACGAAAAAGAAGAAGAAGAAGAAGAAGAGAAAGGAAGAGAAGAAGCATTGGCGAGGAGTGAGAGACGAAAAAAGAAGAAGAAGAAGAAGAAGAAGAAGAAGAGAAGCACGGGCTGAAGGGTGAAAAGAAGAACGAAAAAGAAGAAAAGAAGAATAAAGAAGAAGAAGAGAAGATGAAGATAGAAGAAGAAGAAGAAGCAGTTGGCTGAGGGTGAGAGACGAAAAAGGAAGAAGAAGAATAAGAAGAAGAAGTAAGAAGAAGAAGCAGTGGCTGAAGGTGTGAAGAAGAACGAAAAAGAAAGAAAGAAGAATAGAAGAAGAAGAGAAGAGAGAACAGTGGCGGCGGGTGAGGACGAAAAAGAGAAGAGAAGATGAATAAGAAGAGAAGAAGAAGAGAAGGAAGAAGAAGAAGAAGCAGTGGCCGAAGGGTGAAGAAGGAACGAAAAAGAAGAAGAAGAAGAAGAAGAAGAAGAAGGAAGAAGAAGAAGAAGAAGCAGTGTCTTGAGGGTTGTATCTGGCCCCGAAAAGAAGAAGAATAGAAGAATAAAAAGAAGAAGCAAGTGGCTGAAGGGTGAGAGAAAACGGAAAAAGAAGAAGAAAGAATAAGAAGAAGAAGAAGAGGAGCAGTGGCTGAGGGTGAGAGACGAAAAGGAAGAAGAAGAAGAAGAAGAAGAACGAAGAAGAAGAAGAAGAGAAAGAGGAAAGCAGTGGATGAGGTGAGAGACGAAAACGAGCAAGAAAAAGAAGACGAAAAGAAAGAAGAAGAAGAGAAGAAGAAGCAGTGGCTGAGGATAAGAGACGAAAAAAGAAAAAAGAAGAAAGAAGAAGAAGACGAAGAAGAAGAAGAAAGCATTGGCTGAGGGTGAGAGACGAAAGAATAAGAAGAAGAGAAGAAGAGGAAGAAGAAGAAGCACGTGGCTGAGGGTGTGAAGAGACGAAAAAAGAAAAGAAAGAAAAGAAGAAGAGAAGAAGAAGCAGTGGGGGGGGGCTTTGGAATGGTGAAGAAGAACGAAAAGAAAAAAAAAAAAGGAAAGAAGAAGAAGAAGAAGAAGAAGAAGCAGTTGCAAGTGCTGAGGGTGAGAGACACGGAAAAAAGGAAAGAAGAAGGAATAAGAACGAAGGAAGAAGAAGAAGCAGTGGCTGAGGGTGAGGAGAAAAACGAAAAAGAAGAAAGAAGAATAAGAAGAAGAAGCGAAGGAATGCACAGAAAGAAGAAGAAGAAAGAAGCAGTGGCTGAAGGGGAAGAAAGACGAAAAAGTGAAGAAGAATTAAGAAAGGGTGAAAAAGAAGAAGGAAGAAGCAGTGCTGAAAAGGGTGAAGAAGAACGAAAAAGAAGAAGAAGAATAAGAAGGAGAAGAAGAAGAAGAAGAAAGCAGTGGGCTGAGGGTTGAGAGACGAAAAAGAAGAAGAAGGAAAAAGAATGAAAAGAAGAAGAAGAAGAAGGAAGAAGAATAAGAAGAAGAAGCAGTGGTGAGGGTGAGAGACGAAAAAAAGAAGAAGAAGAAGAAGAAGAAGAAGAGAAGAGAAGGAAGAAGAAGAAGCAATGGCGGGGAGAGAGGACGAAAAAGAAGAAAGAAATAAGGAAGAATAAAAGAAGAAGCAGTGGCTGAGGGTGAGAGACGAAAAAGAAGAAGAAGAATAAGAAAGAAGAAGAAGAGGAAGCAGTTGGCTGAGGGTGAGAGCCGAAAAGGAAGAAAAATAAGAAGAGAAGAAAAGAAGAAGGAAAGCGAAGGGATAAGAAAGGGAGGAAAGCAGTGGCTTGAGTTGTGAGAGACGAAAAAACGAAGAAGAAAAATAAGAAGAAAAAAGAAGAAGAAGAAAAGAAGAGAAGCAGTGGGCTGAGGAATAAGGGAGACGAAAAAAACTACCACAAAGAAGAAGAAGAAGAAGAAGCATTGGTCTGAAAAAGGGTGAGAGACGAAAAAGAAAGAAGAAGAATAAGAAGAATAAGAAGAAGAAGCAGTGGGTCTGAGGGTGAGAGACGAAAACAGAAAAAGAATAAGAATAATAAGAAGAAGAGAGGCAAGCCAGTTGCTGAGGGTTGAATAAGGGAAACGAAAGGAAGAAGAAGAAGAAGAAGAGAAGAAAGAAGAATAAGAAGAGAAGAAGAGGAAGCCAGTGGCTGAGGGTGGAGTCGAAAACGAAGAAGAAAAAAGAAGCAAGAAAAAAGAAGAAGAAGGAAGAGAAGCAGTGGTGAAGAATAAGAAAAGCCCCGAAAAAAAAGAAAAAAGAAGAAGAAGAAGAAGAAGAAGAGAAGAGAGAAGAAGCAGGTGGCTGAGGGGGAAGAGACGGAAAAGAAGAAGAAGAAAGAAGAAGAAGAAGAGAAGAAGAAGCCAGTGCTGAGGGTGAGAGGACGAAAAAATAAGGGAAGAAGAAGAAGAAAGAAGAAGAAGGAACAGCAGTGCTGAAGGTGAAGAGCAACGGAAAAGAAGAAAGTGAATAAGAAGAAGAAGAGAGAAGAAAAAGCAGTGGCTGAGGGTTGATAGACGAAAAAGAAGAAGAATTAAGAAAAAGAAGAAGAAGAAGGAAGCAAGTGGCAATGAAGGGTGAGAAAGAACGAAAAAGGAAAAGAAGACAAGAAGAAGAAGAAGAAAAAGCAGTGGGGCTGAGGGTGAGAGACGAAAAAGAAAAGAAGGAAGAATAAGAAGAAGAAGAAGAAGCAGTGGATGAGGGTGCGAAGACCCGAAAAAGAAGGAAGAAGACGATGGGGAAATAAGAAGGGGAAGAAGAGAAGAAGAAGAAGCAGTGGCTGAGGGTGAGAGACGGAAAAAGAAGAAGAAGAATAAGAAGGAAAGAAGAAGAACCGAAGAGAAGAAGAAGAAGAAGAAGCCAGTGGCTGAGGGTGAAGAGAAAAAGAAGAAAAAGGAAGAATAAGAAGAAGAAGAAGAAAGAAGCAGTGGCTGAAGGGTGAAGAAGAACGAAAAGAAGGAAGAAGAAGAAGCGAAGAAGAGTGGCCGCGGGTGAGACGAAAAATGGAAGAAGAAGAAGAGAAGAAGAAGAAGCTGGGATGGGACGGGTGAGAGGACGAAAAACGAAGAAGAAGAATAAGAAGAAGGAAGAAGAGGAAGCCAGTTGGCTGAGGGTTTTGAGAGACTAAAAAGAAGAAGAAGAATTAAGAAGAAGAGAAGAAGAAGCAGTGGCTGAGGGTGGAGAGACGAAAAAAGAAGAAGAAGAAGAAGAGAGAAGAAGAAGGAAGTGCAGAAGCAGTGGCTTTTTTTTTTTGAGGGTGGAGAGACCGAAAAAGTTGAAGAAGAAGAGGAAGAAGAAGCAGTGGCCTGAGGGTTGAGAGACGAAAAAGAAGAAGAAGAATTAAGGAAGGGAAGAAGAAGAGGAAGCAGTGGCTGAGGGTGGAGAGACGAAAAAGAAGAAGAAGAATTAAGGAAGAAGAAGAAGAAGAAGCAGGTGGCTGAGGTGTGAGAGACGGAAGAAGGAAGAGAAGAAGAGAAGAAGAAGAAGAAAGAAGCCAGGTGGCTGAGGTTGAGAGACCCGAAAAAATAAGTGAAGGAATTTAAGGAAAAGAAGCAGTGGTTGAGTGTGAGTGAGGAAAAATTAAGAAGAAGAAGAAGAAGAAGAGAAAGAAGAAGAAGAAGAAAGAAGCAGTTGGCTGAGGGCGAGTTTTGATTGGAAAAAGAAGAAGAAGAAGAATAAAGAAGAAGAAGAAGAAGAAGCAGTGGCTGGGAGGGTTTGATAGACGAAAAAGAAGAAGAAGATAAGAAGAAGAGAAGAAGAAGATGGCTGAGGGTGGAGAGACGTAAAAAGAAGAAGAAGAAGAAGAAGAAGAAGAAGAGCAGTTTGGCTGAGGGTGCTTCTGAGAAAAATTAAGAAGAAGACAGAAGAAATAAGGTGAAGTGAGAAGAAGACGCAGTGCTTAGGGTGAGAGAGGAAAAGGAAGAAGAAGAAGAAGAAGAAGAAGAAGAAGAAGAAGAACGAACATTTGGCTTGAGGTTGTTTGGATTTTGAGGGGTCGAAAAAAGGGATTAAGAAGAAGAAGAAGAAGAAGAAGAAGAAGCAGTGGCTGAGGGTGAGATACGAAAAGAAAGAAGAGAAGAAGAAGAAGGAAGAAGAAGAAGAAGCAGTTGTGGAGGGTGGTTTGAGACGAAAAAGAAGAGAAGAAGAATTTTTTTAAGAAGAAGAAGAAGAAGAAGCAGTGGATTGAGGGTTGAGTTGTCGAAACAAGTTTGTTTTGAAGAAGAAGAATTTTAAAGAAGAAGAAGAAGAAAGAAGCAGTGGCTTTGGGAGGGTTGAGAGACGAAGAAGAAGAAAGAAGAAGAAGAAGAAGAAGAAGAAGCAGTGGCTTGGAGGGTGATTTAGGACGAAAAATTTTTTTAAGAATAAGAATAAGAAGCCTTTGAAGGAAGAAGAAGAAGCACGCAGTTTGGCTGTAGGGTTGAGATACGAAAAAGGAAGAAGAAGAAGAAGAAGAAGAAGAGACGACGAAGAAGAAGCAGTGGTGAGGGTTTAGAGAATAAGTGAAGTGAAGAATTTTAAGAATAAGAAGTGCATGGCTTGAGGGTTGAATCGCCCCCCCCGTTGAAAAAAAAGAAAAAAAGAAGAAGAAGAAGAAAAAAAGAAAGCAGTTGGCTTTGAGGGTAAGATTACGAAAAGAAGAAGAAAAAAGAAGAAGAAGAAGAAGAGAAGAAGCAGTGGCTTGAGGGGCTAGATGACAAAAAGTGTTGAAGTGGTTGAAGAAGAAAAGAAGGAAAAAGCAGTGGCTGAGGGTGAGTTGAACGGTTGAAGAAGAAGAAGAAGAGAAGAGCGTGTTGAAGAAGAAGAAGAAGAAGAAGCTTGGGGTGGTGAGGGTGAGAGACGAAAAAGAAAGAAGAGAAGAAGAAGCAGGTTGGTTTCTGAGGGTTGGAGAGGACGAAAAAGAAAGAAGAAGAGAAGAAGAAAGAAGAAGAAAAGAGAAGTGCTTGAGGGTTGAGATACGAAAAAGAAGGAAGAAGAAGAAGAAGAAGAAGAAGAAGCAGTTTTGGCTGGAGGGTGATTTAGTTTCGGGAAGAAGAAGAAGAAGAAGAAGAAGAAGAAGAAGACAGAAGAAGCAGTGGCAGTAGGGTGAGAGACGAAAAAAGAAGAAGAAGAAGGAAGAGAAGAAGAAGAAGAAGCAGGCTGAGGGTTCGAGATACGAAAAAAGAAGAAAGAAGAAGAAGAAGAAAAGAAGAAGAAGAAGGGAAGAAGAGGAAGCAATGGCTTAGAGTTGGAGAGACGAAAAAGAAGAAGAGAGAGAAGAAGAAGAAGAAGAAGAAGAAGAAGAAGAAGCAGGGCTGAGGGTTGAGAGACGAAAAAGAAGAAGAAAGAATAATAAGAAGAAGAAGAAGCAGTTGGCTGAGGGTTGGAGAGACGGAAAAAGAAGAAGAAGAATAAGAAGAAGAAGAAGAGGAAGCAGTTGCTCTGAGGCGTGAGAGACGAAAAAGAAGAAGAAGAAGAAGAAAGAGAAGGAAGAAGAAAAGAAGAAGAAGAAGAAGAAGAAGCAGTTTGGCTGAGGGGTGAGGACGAAAAGAAGAGGAATTTAATAACAAGAAGGGGAAGAAGCAGTGGGCTGAGGGTTGAGAGACGAAAAATAAGGAAGAAGTTTTTAATAAGAAGAAGAAGAGAAGAAGAGAAGCAGTTGGCTGGAGGGTGAGAGACGAAAAAGAAGAAGAAAGAATTAAGAAGAAGAAGAAGAGAAGCAGTTACTTGAGGGTTGAGTTTTTGGATGTTTTGTGGAAGAAGCATGGCTGACGGGTGTGAGACGAAAAAGAAGAAGAAGAAGAAGAGAAAGAAGAAGAAAGAAGAAGAAGAAGAAGAAGAATTGAAGAAGCAGTGGCTTTTTGAGGTTTGAGAGACGAAAAAGAAGAAGAAGAGAAGAGAAGAAGCACGGAGAGGGTGAGAGGACGAAAAAAGAAGAAGAGAAGAAGAAGAAGAAGAATAGAAGCAGTGGCTAAGGGTTGAGAGGACGAAAAAAGACGAAGAAGAAGAAGAAAGAAGAAGAAGATTAGAAGCAGTTTTTGGCTTGAGGGTGAGAGGGGGGGGGGGGGGACGAAAAAGAAGAAGAAAGAATTAAGAAGAAGAAGAAGAGGCAAGCAGTTTTTTTATGAGGGTTGGAGAGACGAAAAAAGAAGAAGAAGAATTTAAGAAGAGGAAGCAGTTGGCTGAGGGTGAGGAGACGAAAAAGAAGAAGAAGAAGAAGAAGAAAGAAAAGACGAAAGAAGAAGAAAGCAGTAGCTGAGGGTTTTTTTTGAGAGAGAAAAAGAAAGAAGAAGAATAAGAAGAAGAAGAAAGAAGAAGAAGCAGTGGCTTTGAAGGGTTGAGGATTTACGAAAAAGAAGAAGAAGAAGAAGAAGAAGAAAAGAGAATAAGGGAAGCAGTGGCTTGAGGGTGAGAGACGAAAAAGAAGAAGAGAAGAAGAAGAAGAAGCAGTGGGCTGAGGTTTTTGAGAGCGAAAAAGGAGAAGAAGAATAAGAGAAGAAGAAGAGGAAGCAGTAAAACTGAAAAGGGTGAAAAGAGAACGGAAAAAATAAAGAAGAAGAAAAGAAGAGGAAGCAGTGGTGCTGGAGGGTGAGAGACGGAAAAAGAAGAAGAATAAGAAGAAAGAAGAAGAAGAAAGCACAGTGGCTGAAGGTGAAGAAGAACGAAAAAGAAGAAGAAGAATAAGAAGAAGCAGTGGGCTGAGGGTGGAGAGACCCCCCCGTGAAAAAGAAGAAGAATAAGAAGAAGAAGAAGACGAAGAAGGCAGTGTGAGGGAGTGAGCGACGAAAAAGAAGAAGAATGAAATAAGAAGAGAAGAAGAAGAAGAAGCAGTGGCTGAGGGGAGAGACGAAAATGAAGAAGGAAGAAGAAGGAAGAATAAAAACAGAAGAAGAAGAAGAAGAAGAAGAAGAAGATAAGAAGAGAGTGGCTGATAAGGTTGAAGAAGACGAAAAGAAGAAGAGAAGAAGGAATAAGGAAGAAGAAGAAGAGAAGCAGGGCTGAGGGTGGAGAGTACCGAAAAAAAGAAGAATGAAGTAAGAAGAAGAAGAAGGAAGAAGAAGGGAAGGAAGCAAGTGGCTGAGGGGAGAGACGAAAAAGGGAAGAAGAAGGAATTAAGAAGAAAGAAAAAGAAGAACGAAGCAGTGGCCTGAAGGTGGTGAAGAAGAACGAAAAGAAGAAGAAGAAATTCCGAAGAGGAAGAAGAGAAGCACTGGCTGAGGGTGTGAGACCGAAAAGAAGAAGAAGAATAAGAAGAGGAAGCATTGGTGAAAAAGGGTGAAGAAGAACGAAAAAAGAAGGAAGAAGAAGAAGAAGAATAAGAAGAAGAAGAGTGGCTGAGGGTGTGAGAGACGAAAAAGAAGAAGAAGAAAAAAGAAGAATAAGAAGAAGAAGAAGGAAGAAAAAGCAAGTGGCCTGAGGGTGAGGAGACGAAAAAGAAGAAGAAGAAGAAGAAGAAGCAAGCAAGTGGAATGAAGGGTTTTTGATGGTTTTTTGTTGTTTTGAGTGTTTTTGGTTTTCTGTGTTGTGATGTCTGGTGAGTTTGTGTTGTGTGTTATTGTGTATCTTTTTGTTGTTATTTCTTGGGTTGTGCTAAGTGATGTTTACTGTTGTTTTGTACTTTGTTTGGTGTTGTCGGTTTTTTCAAGAATGTGTGAAGTGTGTGGCGTTTTTTGGGAATTTCTTTTTTGTTTGAATGGTGTTGTTTTTTTGAATGTGTGTTTTGGTTGTTTTTTGAAGTGTTCTTTTAATTTTATTTTTTTGAATTTTGAATTGGTTTGGTTTTAATTGCTGGTTGTTGAACCTTGAGGTTGGCGGTTGCAATGGGTTGTATTTTGTTTGGTTTCTTTGTGTTGTTGTGTATGTGTCTTTTTTTTTTGGTGTGTTTTATTTTTTTTTCGTGCTTGGTGTTTTGTGTGTGCGTCCTTTGTCGTGTGTGTGTTGTTTGTTGGGTTTGTTTTGTTGGGTTGTTTGAAAAGAATGTTGTGTGGTTTGTGAAGTAAAGTGTTTTTGGTGGTGTGTGGTTGGTTGAAGTCTTGTTCTGTTTCGTTTTGGGAATTTTGTGTTTGTTTTGTGGTTAATAGTTAATGGTGTTTTGTGTTGTGAAGGGTTCTTGAATGTAAAAATGAGAGGGTGGGGTGGTTGTGTTTCTTTTGTGCTGTGTTTGGAGGGCTTTTGTTGTGTTGTTTGGCTGTTTTGTGAGGGGGGGGTATGTTGGTGTGTTTGGATGGCAGTGAAAAAAGAACATCTTTTGGTTTGTTTGTTGTTTTTGCTTGGGCAAAGGCCCTAATTTGTTTTTGCTTGCTGGTTTTTTGGGTTGTTGTAATTTCTTTTTTTTTTTTTTAATGAATTTGTGGTGTTGTTTTTGTGGTGAATTTTTTGTTTTTTTGTGTTTTGTTAATTGTGGGGTTTGTGTTGTGTTTTGTTTTGGGTGTTAACTGGTGTTTTGATGGTGGTTTTTGAAGTTTTTTTTTTAATATTTTGTGTAATGTTGTTTGTTTTGTTTGTGGTTTGGTCTGGGGTGTGCTTGTTTTTATGGGTTTGTGTTATGTGTTTGGGTGTGTTTATGTTTTTTGTCTGTGTAAAAAGCTGTTTTCCTTGTTGTTGAATTGTTCTTTTTGTTTGTTGTTTGTGAATGTTTGTTGTGTTGTTGTTGTTTTTGTGTGTTGGTTTGTCTGTTGTAATGCCTTTGTGGGTGTTGTTTGTTTTGTTTTGTTTGTGTTGTTGTGTTGTTTTTTGGTTGGGTGAAGTTTTGTGTGTGTTTTTTTGTGTTTTTTTTGTTGTTTGGTGGTGTGTTTTTTGGTTTTTTTGTTGTTTGTTTTGTTTTGTGTGGTGTGGTGTTTTTTGCTTTTTTGTTGTTGTTTTGTGTGTGAACTTGTCTTTTTTTTTGGTTGGTTTGTGTGTGTGTGAAATTGTTGGGTGTGTTTTTTGTGTCTTTGTTTGTTAATGTTCTTGTGTTTTTGTTAATTGAAGTGGAATTGTTGGTGTGTGTTGTGTGTTCTGTTTGTGTGGTTTTTTTTTTTTTTTCGTTGAAGTTTTAAGTGCTTGTGTGTTTTGTTGTTTGTGTGTTGTTTTGCTGTGTTTGTGAAGTTCTGGTGTGATGTGTTTTGTAAAATTTGCTTTTTTGTGACGGGTTTTTCTTTTGGTTTGTGGGCTTTTTTTTGTGTTGTTGTTTTTTGTTGTTTTTTGTTATGGGTTTGTTTTTGTTGAGAGTCTTTGTTTTGTTTATCTGTTTGAAAAACTAGTTGCGTTCTAAGTTGTGGAATTGAAGTTGTTTTGAATTTTTCTGTTTTGTGGTTTGGAATTCGTGTTGGGTGGCTTTTTGTGTTTTGGTGTGTTGAAGGTTGTGGTGTTGTTTTGGTTGTGTGGTTTGTTGTTGTTGTTGGGTTTTGAAGAAGAACGAAAAAAGAAGAAAAAAAGCGAAGAAAGCATGGCTGAGGGTGTAGCTCCCTGGGGGTGAAAAAGAAGAAGAAGACGGAAAAAGAAGAATTTAGGAAGAAGAAGTAAGAAGAAAAGAAGCAGTGGCGAGGGGTGAGAGAACGAAAAAGGAAGAAGAAGAAGAAGAAGAAGAAGAAGAAGAAGAAGCAGTGGCCTGAGGGTGAGAAACGAAAAAGAAAGAAGAACAAGAAAAAGAAGAAGAAGAAGAAGCAGTGGGAAGGGTGAAGAAAGACGAAAAAGAAGGAAGAAGAAAGAAGCGAAGAAGAAGTGGCTGAGGGTGGAAGAGACGTAAAAAAAGAAGAAGCGAAAAAGAAGGAAGAAGAAGAAGAAGAAGAAAAAGCCAGTGCCGGAGGTGAAGAAGAACGAAAGAAGAAGAAAAAGGAAGAAGAAGAAGAAGAAGAAAGAAGAAGCAGTTTTTTTTTTGGCTTTGAGGGTAAGGAGACCTAAGAGAAGAAGAAGAAGAAGAAGAAGAAGAAGCAGGGCTTAAGGGTTGAGGAGGACGGAAAAAAGAAGAAGAAGAAGAAGAAGAAGAAGAAGAAAAAAGCAGTGGCTGAGGGTGAAGAAGAACGAAAAAAAGAAGAACGAAGAAGAAGAAGAAAAAAAGAAGAAGAAGAAGTAAGAAGCAGTGGCTGAGGGTGGAGAGCTAAAAGAAGAAAGAAGAAGAAGGAAGAAGAAGAAGGAAGAGAAGAAGAAGAAGAAAAAGCAGGGTGGATGAGGGTGAGAGACGAAAAAGAAGAAAGAAGAAGAAGAAAGAAGAAGAAGAAGAAGAAAAAGCAGTGGCTAGAGGGTGGAGAGACGAAAAAGAAGAAGAAGAAGAAAGAAGAAGAAGCAGTGGCTGAAGGGTGAAGGAAGAAGAAGACGAAGGAAGAAGAAGAAGAAGAAGAAGAAGCAGTGGCATGAGGGTTGAGAGACGAAAAAAAGAAGAAGAAGAAGAAGAAGAACGAAAAAGAAGGAAGAACAGAAAGAAGAAGCAGGTGGTTGAGGGTGGAGAGTCGAAAAAGAAGAAGAGAAGAAGAAGGAAGAAGACGAAAAGAAAGAAGAAGAAGAAAGAAAAAGCAAGGTGGCTGAATGGTGAGAAGCTGAAAAAGAAGAAGAAGAAGAAGAAGAAGAAGAAGAAGAAGAAAAGAAGAAGAAGAAGAAGCATGGCTGAGGGTGATGAGACGACAAAAGAAAAAGAAGAAGAAGAAGAAGAAGAAGAAGAAGAAAAAGCATGTGCTGAGGGTGAGGGTGGACGAAAAAGAAAAAGAAGAAGAAGAAGAAGTAAGAAGAAGAAGAAGAAAGAAAGAAGAAGCAAGTGGCTGAGGGTGGAGAGATCGAAAAAAGGAGGAAGAAGAAGGAAGCAGAGAAAGAAGAAGAAGAAGAAGGCAGGCTTGAGGGTGAGAGACGAAAAGAAGACGAAGAAGAAGAAAAAAAAGAAGAAGCAAGAAGAATAGAAAGAAGAAGAAGAAGAAGAAGAAGAAGAAGCCAGTGGATGGAGGGTTGAGAGACGAAAAAAGAAGGAAGAAGAAGAAAGAAGAAGAAGAAGAAGCTGGTGAAGAGTGCTGAGGAGACGAAAAGAAGAAGAAGAAGTAAGGCGATGAAGAAGTGAAGAGAAGAAGAAAAGCAAGGGAATGAAGGGAAGGAAGAACAAAGAAGAAGAAGAAGAAGAAGAAGAAGAAGAAGAAGCGTGGCTGAGGGTGAGAGGAGGAAAAGAAGAAGAATAAGAAGAAAAGAGAAAGAAGAAGAAGAAGAAATAAGGAAGAAGAAGGAAGAGGAAGCAGTTGGGGCTTGAAGGTGAGAGACGAAAAAGAAAGAAGAAGAAGAAGAAGAAGAAGAAAGAAGAAGAAGAAGAAAGAAGAAGAAGAAAAGAGTGGCGAGTGGGAGAGACGAAAAAAGAAGAAGAAGAATAAGAAGAAGAAGAAGAAAAGCAGTGGTGAGGGTGAGAGTAAAAACGAAAAAGAAGAAAAGAATAAAAAGAAGAAGAAGAAGAAGAAGAAGCAGTGGCTGAGGGTGAGAGACGAAAAAAGAAGGAAGAAGAAGAAGAAGAATCAGAAAAAGAAGAAGAAGAAAAGAAGCAGTGCTGGAGGGTGAGAGGACGAAAAAGAAGGTAAGAAGGAAATAAGAAGAAGAAAAGAAGAAGGAAGCAGTGGCTGAGGGTGAGAGACCGAAAAGAAGAAGAAGAAGAAGCAAGTGGCCTGGAGGGTGGAGAGAAAACGACACGAAGGGAAGATGAAAAGAAGAAGAAGAAGCAGTGGCTGAGGGGTGAGAGACGAAAAAAGAAGAAGAGAAGAAAGAAGAAGAAGAAGAAGAAGCAGGGTGGGCTGAAAAAGGGGAAGAAGACGAAAAAAGAAGCAAGAAAAAGAAGGAGAGGAAGAAAAAGAAAGAAGAAGAAAGAAGAAGGAAGAAGAAGAAAGAAGGAAGAAGAAGAAAAAAGGAGGCCAGTGGCTGAGGGTAAAGAGACGAAAAAGAAAGAAAGAAGAAGAAGAAGAAGAAGAAAAGGCAGGGGCTGAGGGTGAGAGACGAAAACAAGAAGAAGAATAGAAAGAAGAAAGAAGAAAGAAGCAGGGCTGTGGGTGAGAGACGAAAAAGAAGAAGAAAAATAAGAAGAAGAAGAAGGAAGAAGCAGGGTGCTGAGGGTGAAGGAAGAACGAAAAAAGGGAAGAAAAAGAAGAAAAAGAAGAAGAAGAAGAAGCAGTGGTGAGGGGCGGGAAGAAGAAGGAAAAAAGAAAGAAAGAAAATAAGAAGAAGAAGAAAGGGAAGCAGGGCTGAGGGTGAGAGCGAAAAAGAAGAAAGAAGAATAAGGGAAGAGGAAGAAAAAAGAAGGAAGCCCAGTGGGGCCCTGGAAGGGGTTTGGAAAAAAAGGGAAGGGGGGGGGGGGGGGGGGGGGGGAACGAAAAAGGAAGAATGATGGATGAAGAAGAAGAAAAAAAAAAAAAGAAGAAGAAGCAAGTGGCTGTGGAGGGTGAGGAGACGAAAAAGAAAAAGAATAAGAATAAAAGGAAGAAGGAAGAAGAAGGAAAGCAGTGGCTGAGGGTTTGGAGAGACGAAAAAACGAAAGAAGAATGAATGGTGAAGGGAAGACAAAAGAAGGCAGTGGCTGCGGTGGCGAGGGACGAAAAAGAAGAAGAAGAAGAAGAAGAAGAAGAAAGCGGTGGTGAGGGTGGAGGGAGAAGAAGAAAGAAGAAGGAACGAAGGGAAGAAGAAGAAGAAGAAGAAAGAAGAAGAAGCAGTGGCTGAGGGAATGGAGGGAGACGGGAAAAAAAAGAAAAAAGAAGAAAGAAGAAGAAGAAAAAAGAAAGGCAAGTGGCTGAGGGTGAGAGACGAAAAAGAAGAAGAAGAATAAGAAGAAGAAGAAGAGGAAGCAGTGGCTGAGGGTGAGAGACGAAAAAGAAGAAGAAGAAGAAGAAGAAGAAGAAGAAGACCAAGTAGGGTGGCTGCGAAGGGTGAAGAAAGAACGAAAAAAAAAAAAAAAAAAGGAAGAAAGAAGAAGAAAAAGAAGAAGAAGAAGAAGAAGAAGAAGAAGAAGCGTGGCTGAGGGTGAGGACGAAAAAATTAAAAAAGAAAAAGAAGAAGAAGAAAAGAAGAAGAAGAAGAAGAAGAAGAAGAAGAAGAAGCAGTGGCTGAGGGTGAGAGACGAAAAAGAAGAAAAAGAAGAAGAAGAAGAAGAAAAAAGAAAGCAGTGGCTGAGGGTAAGAGACGAAAAAGAAGAAACGAAGGGAAGAAGAAAAAGAAGAAGAAAGAAGAAGAAGGCAGTTGGCTGGAGGGGTGAGAGAAAAACGAAAAAAGAAGAAGAAGAATAAGGAAGCAAAAAAGAAGAATAAGAAGAAGAAAGAAGAAGGAAGCAGTGGCCTGAGGGTGAGAAGAACGAAAAGGGAAAGAAGAAGGAAAAAGAAGAAGAAAGAAGAAGAAGAAGAAGAAGAAGGCAATGGAAGGAGGGTGAGAGCGAAAGAAGAAGAAAGAAGAAGAAGAAGAAAAAGAAGCAGAGGGAAGGAGCAAAAAAAAGTGGCTGAGGGTTGAGAGAAAAAACGAAAAAGGGCAAAAAGGAAGAAGAAGAAGAAGAAGAAGCAGTGGCTGGAGGGTGAGAGAAGAAGAAGAAGAAGAAGAAGAAGAAGAAGAAGAAGAAGCAGTGGCTGAGGGTGAGGAGAGAAAAAGGAAGAAGGAAGAAGAAGAAGCAAGGGGCGGAGGGTGAGAGAACGGGAAAAAGGGAAGAAGAAGAAAAAGAAGAAGAAGAAGAAGAAGAAGTGGCTGAAGGGTGGAGAGGGAACGAAAAAAAAGAAGAAAGAAGAAGAAGAAGAAGAATAAGGGAAGGAGAGGAAAAAGAGCGTGGCTGAGGGTGAGAGGACGAAAAAGAAGCAAGAAGGAAGAAGAAGAAGAAGAAGAAGAAGCAATGGCTGGAAGGGTGAAGAACGAAGACGAATAAGAAAAGAAAGAAAAAAAGAAAAGAAGAAGAAGGGGAGCAGTGGCTGAGGGTGAGAGACGAAAAAGAGAAGAAAATAAGAAGGGAGAAGCAGAGTGGCTGAGGTTGTGAGAAGAAAGAAGAAGAAGAAGAAGAAGAAAAGAAGGCAGGGTGGCTGAGGGGTGCGAGGAACGAAGAAGAAAGAAGAAGAAGCAGTGGCTGAGGTGAGAGACGAAAAAGAAGAAGAAGAAGAAGAAGAAGAAGAAGAAGAAGTGGCTGAGGGTGTTGAGAGACCGAAAAAAGAAGAAGAAGAAGAAGAAGAAGGAATAATAAGAAGAAAAGAAGGAAAGAAAGGCAGGGGTGGCTGAGGGTGAAGAGACGAAAAAGAAGAAGAAAGAAAGAAGAAAGAAGAGGAAGAAGCAGTGGTCTGAAGGGGTGATGAGAAGAAAGAAGAAGAAGAAGAAGAAGAAGAAGAATAGGAAGAAGCAGTGGATGAGGGGTGAGAGACGAAAAAAAGAAGAATAAGAGAAGAAGAAAAGAAAAGAAGAAGAAGGAAAGAGGAAAGGCAGTGGCCTGAGGATGAGAGAACGAAAAAAGAAAAGAAGAAGGAAGAAGAAGGAAACAGAATAAGAAACGAAATGGAAGGAATAGAAGCAGTGGCTGAGGGGTGAGAGACGAAAAAGAAGGAAAGAAAAAAAAATAAGAAGAAGAAGAAGAGGCAAGCAGTGGCTGAGGGTCGGAGAGACGAAAAAGAAGAAGAAGAAGAAGAAAGAAGAAGAAAGAAGAAGAAAGCAGTGGCTGGAGGGTTGAGAGAACGAAAACGAAGAAGAATAATAAAGAAAAGAAGAAGAAGAAGCAGTTGGCCTGAGGTGATACGAAAAAAGAAGAAGAAGAAGAAAGAAGAAGAAAGAAGCAGTGGCTGAGGGTGAGAGACGAAAAAGAAGAAGAAAAGAAAAGAAGAAGAAAAGAAGCAGTGGCTGAGGGTGGAGAGACGAAAAAAGAAGAAAAAGAATAAGAAGAAGAAGAAGAAGGAAGCAGTTGGCTGAGGGTAGAGACGAAAAAGAGAAAAGAATAAAGACAGGAAAAAGAAGAAGAAGGAAAGCATTGGCTGAAGGGTGAAGAAGAACTAAAACGAAAGAAGGAATGATGAAGAAGAAAGAAGCAAGTGGCTGAGGGTGGAGAGGACGAAAAAGAAGAAGAAGAAGAATAAGAAGAAGAAGAAGAAGGAAAGAAAGAAGAAGCAGTGGCTGAGGGTGAGGAAGAAGAAGAAAAGAAGAAGAAGAAGAAGAACGAAGGAAGAGAAGCGAAGTGGCTGAGGGTGAAGAAGAAACGAAAAAAAAGAAAAGAAAAAAAGAAGAAGAACAAAAAAAGGGATAAAAGAGGGGAAAAGAAAGAGCAGTGGCTGAAGGGTAAAGAACGAAAAAGAAAAGAAGAAAGAAAGAAGAAGAAAGAAGAAGAAGAAGAAGCAGTGGCTGAGGGGTGAGGAACGAAAAAAGAAAGAAGAAGAAGCAAGAATAAGAATAAGAAGGAAGAAAGCAAGTGGCTGAGGGTGGACAGGGACTACAAATTAAGAAGAAGAAGAAGAAAAAGAAGAAAAGGAACTAAGAAGAAGGGGGAAAAAAGAAAGCAGTGGTTGGCTGAGGGGTTAGAGACGAAAAAATTAAGAAGAAGAAAGAAGAAGAACGAAAAATAAGAAAGAATGAAAGAAGCAGTGGCTGAGGGTGGAGGAAGAAGGAAGAAGAAGAACGTTGAAGAAAAAAAGAAGAGGAAGACAGTGGCTGAAAAAGGGTGAGAAGACGAAAAAAAGAAGAAGAATAAGAAGAAGAAGGAAGAAAGCGAAGAAGAAGTGGCTGAGGATTGAGAGCGAAAAAGAATGAAGAAGAATAAGAAGAAGAAGAGAGGAAGCAGTGGGCCTGAGGGTGAGAGACGAAAACGAAGAAGATGATGAAGAAGAGAAGCAGTGGCTGTAGGGTGGAGAAACGAAAAAGAAGAAGAAGAAGATAGAAGAACAGAAGAAGAAGAAAGAAGCAGTGGCTGGGGTGAGGAGAAGAAGAAGAAGAAGAAGAAGAAGCGTGGCGTGAGGGTGAGAGAGAAAAAAGAAAAAGAAGAAGAAAGAAGAAAGAAAAGAAAAGAAAGCAGTGGCTGAGTAAGAGACGAAAAAGGAAGAAGAAGCAGAAGAAGAAGAAAGAAAGAAGAAGCAGTGGCTGAGGGGAGAGACCGAAAAGAAAGAAGAAGAGAGAAAGCAGCAGGAAGAATAAGAAGAAAGAGGAAGAAAGCAAGTGTCGAGGTGGAGAGACGAAAAATGTAAGAAGAAGAAGAAGAAGAAGCCAGAAGAAGAAGAAGAGGAAGAAGCAGTGGCTGAGGGTGAGAGACAAAAAATTAAGAAGAAGACCCAGAAGAAAGAGAAGAAAAGAGAGAAGAAGCAGTGGCTGCCGGGAGAGAAGAAAGAAAAGAAGAAAGAGAGAAGAAGAAGAAGGAGAAGCAGTGTGCTGGGGAAGAGACGAAAAAGAAGAAGAACAGAGAAGAGAATAGAAGAAGAAGAAGCAGTGGCTGAGGAGGAAGACGAAAAAAAGAAGGAAGAAGAAGCAAGAAGAAGAAGAGAAGAAGCAGTGCTGAGGTAAGAGATCGAAAAAACAGAAAGAGAAAGAAAGAAAATGCAGAAGCATGAAGAAAAGAAGAAGGAAGAAGCAGTTGGCTGAGGGTGAGAGACGAAATGAAAAGAAGACAGAAGAAGAAAAGAAGCAGTTTGCTGAGGGTGTGAGACCGAAAAATGAAGAAGAAAAAGAAGAAGAAAAAGAAGAAGTGGCAGAAGGTGAGAGACGAAGAAGAAGAAG
>NC_061092.1:9482845-9537845 GCF_015104395.2 Macrobrachium nipponense | reverse complement strand
TTAACACCTGCCCGCTGATATAAGCCTTTTACGTTCGAGGTTGGTTAGATCAGAAATTGAAACCTTATGTATTCAGATGAGTCACTGTCCGACTATATATATATATATATATAATATATATATATATATATATATATATATATATATATCTATATATATATGCTTAAAAAATCACAGTAGATGCACATGACTTCATTAAATAAGCGAATACCACAGGAAAATTATAGTCAGAAATCCAAGCGCTTTCGTCTTTACTAAGACATTGTCAAGGAGTTCCTTGATAATGTCTTAGTAAAGACGAAAGCGCTTGGATTTCTGACTACATTTTCCTGTGGTATTCGCTTGCTTTTATATATATATATATATATATAGTATATATATATATATATATATATATATATATATAGTATGTATGTATGTATGTATGTATGTATGTATATATATATATATATATATATATATATATATAATATATATATATATATATATATATAATATATACATACATGTAAATGAATTCTCTTTTTAAAACAAGATACGTCTCAAGTATAAAAGGGCCCATTAAACCGCTCTAGTTTAAAGCTAAGGACTACTGCATTTCGGTGGACTGACTCCCACCCGAGTCAGTCCACCGAAATATAGTCCTTAGCTTTAAACCAGAGTGTTTTAATGGGCCCTTTTATACTTGAGATATATACACGTATATATTCAAGGTTCTATCTTTCCGATTTTCAGATATAGCAAGGGATGAAGTTGGAATACCCACAAAAGGTCTCTTAACACCCTTTTTCTTTGATTTGTTGGGCAACAATTTCTTTCCCTTCGGGGTTTGCTCTCTCTCTCTCTCTCTCTCTCTCTCTCTCTCTCTCTCTCTCTCTCTCTCTCTCTCTCTCTAAGCCCTGTGTTACTTAGTGGCCTACATAGCCGATACATCGGCGCCTCTCCTGAAGTACTACTGCGTATCAATAACCGGTACAAGAGGTCTTTTTACTGAATGTTTTATTTTTAATTTGGTCGTTTTCTGTATATTTACATCAACATTCGTTTCCACAACCTATTCATTTCACTTTCTGGATGCCTTCCTTGTAATTTATAGCTTTTTAAGTCTCCTAAATGATTACCAATAATGCAGTTAACATATATACACATTCACACACACACACCCACACACACTCATAAACATTCATAAACAAAAACCTTGATTGGAATGCTGACCTTCTACCCAAGTTAGCCTCCACTAAGCATCTGACGTCACGTTTGACTCCGATGTAAACATCCACGCTACAGATTTCACTGACGAGCCCAGATCTGTCACAAGGCAGTGAGTACGTGACATTTCACAATATGTAAATTATCTTTTTTATGTCCACTTTGACCCAGCGATTATCCTTTCACATTTAGAAACGCTTTTACCACACTTACAACCTTGACTATTCATGCTACATTTTTCAATATTTCTTATTATGCTGTTGCGTATATCCTGGAAACCTTTTCGACGGGGAGACTTACTGATCAAATGTGTGTGTGTGTGTGTGTGTGTGTGTGAAGATGCTGCAAGGCCAAGAGAGTTCCCACGAAGGATCTCAGGAAGATCCTACGAGGTGTCTCATTTACGCGATCTAGGCTGTGACCATTTTTTTTAACAGTCCAGTGACTTGGTCGTTGTTTTATAGGTGTCCTGCTATATTATATATTATATATATTATAAATATAATATATATGTGTGTATGTATATAATGTGTGTGTGTGTGTAATTGTAATAACAATACACTCTGAACTTCTCGATTTCTTTGCATTTTTTGGATACGATCGAGTGTTTGCATTAATCGAAAAGTTAAGAGGGGCATTATAGTTAATAGAAATATACACAAGCATTCATACATAATATATTATATATATATATTATATATATATATATATCTATATATATATATCTATACATATATATATATATATATATATATATATATATATATATATATATATATATATATAATACCTCTTGACGTAATGACAGAAGGAAGCCAGCTGTATAGTTACCAATCAGCAATGAATAAATAAATAAATAAAAACTGTACTTACAACGAAGCTTGTTGATTGATTGAATATGGAAGTTAGGCCATAGGCCAAACACTGGGACCTATGAGGGCATTCAGCGCTGAAATGGAAATTGATAGTAAAAGTGTTGAAAGGCTTAACAGGAGGAAATCTCAAAGCAGTTGCACTATGAAGCAATGGTCAGGAGAGGGTTAAGGAATGTAAGATGGAAGAAAGGAGGTACAGTAATAAGAAAGAAAGGGGTTGCAGCTAGGGGCCTAAGGAAGGCTACGGTGCAAAGAACCCTAATTTATGCCTACAGTGCACCGCATGAGGTGCACTGAAGGCACTAACCCCTTACGGGAACGAAGCTTCTCTTTTTTACCATCAAGTAGAGCCGCCTACTTGTCTATTTTTCCACCATGATTATATTTATATAAATATATATATGAAGCCGACTTACTACAGGAAGGAGAGAGGAACTGGGGGTTGGGTGGGGTTGGGGTTGGGCGGGTTGGGGAGGGGGGGGGGAGGGGGTAGAGAAAAACACATTCAAAAAACACCTCCCTTCCGTTGACGTCAAAGCAATTATTCGGCCGCGTGGCGCCATTCATCGCCTGATGGCGTACACCTGTGCGACGGAGAGTATTTTTTTTTTTATGCAACCTTTGGAAACGATGTATTACGAGACTTTTATGGCGTACAATGTATGAGGCGAGTTCGTTCGTACGTTCGGCTTTCGTGATTTATATAATTAATATATTCCAAGGTTTCATTCACATGTGTCCAGATTATTATTATTTTTTTTTTTTTTTTTGGATGCATTAACTGACCAAATGACTTATAGTAATGTTTCGTTTTTGGAAATGAACATGATGCGGTCATCGGTAATCAATCAACATGTCAAGGAGAATTAGTGAACCGGAAATGGCCATGACACACTAAAAACACCAAAATATATTTCAGAGACTGCCATGTCTCTCTTCAGAAATATAGTACCTACTTTCTATATTTTGGTATTTTTATGGGCTCCTTTTATTGGATGGAAATCTATTGTAACAGGACATTTTTACCAGCCATATTATATGTATACACACACACACACATATATATATATATATAATTATATATATATATATATATATATATATATATATATATGTATTTATGTATATATAATATATATATATATATATATATTATATATATATATATATATATATATATATATATATATATGAGAGAGAGAGAGAGAGGAGAGCGGAGAGAGAGAGAGAGAGAGAGAGCAAATACAAAATTACCTCTGAGACTTGTTTTTTCTTCATTGATGAGGTTGTGCGTGAATTTCAAATATCGCTGAAAATTTATATAAAAAAACTATACAAATAAATTAAGAAAAATTTCCCTTAGCTCTGTCTTATTCAAGCACATGCATCATTATACGAAGATATACACTTTCACACGAGTTACACACGATATACACAGAAAAATACATACTTATGCTTCGTATCACCCGATAGAAAAAGTGTCGATCCAATGGGGGGGGGTTGGGGGGGGGGGGGGGGGGGGGGGCGGGGGGGGACTTCCCATACCATACGAAGAGTTCATCCAGACAGTCCCTCCTCTATTCAATAAAAAAAAAGAAGTAAAAAGGTAAGCAGACCGTTTCTTTTACATAAATAAAAGTTATGAATGACGTAAAAGGAGCAACAGAAGGCCGCCAGCAGACCGTAACGTACCATTCTTGTTGGCAATCAATGTCACGGTCCTTGCGCGAGGGTTATTAGGTGTACTCAAGATGGCAACACCTCACACGAAGAAGAAGACGAAGAAGAAGAAGAAGAAGAAGAAGACAGGAAGTGAAGGAAAACGCGGCGGGCTGCTGGTCTCTTCCTCGATTCTCTTACGACTCGACCATCAACGGATGATCTCCTTTGAAGTCCACTTTTCATAGGTTGTCTCAAATACAACTTTCGCTCACACACCTGATCCCTGATCTCATGATCCACCTTTCCTGTCGACTACATCTGCTGAACAGCAGCACCAATATGCAGTAAATGTGCCTCGCTGTTGTCGAACGTCTCGCTTCCAGAGTTTTATTTTATTTTTATTTTTTTATTTGTGTTTCCCTGAGGATGTCGTGCAAATAGAACATCAAAAATCCAATCGCAGACGCATTGAATTACTACCCAAAAAGAATTCACCTTGTATATTAATAAGCTATATATATGTTTATCTATCTATTATTATTTATTAATTTAGCTTTTTTTTCATTTTCTAATTACTGATTTCGTCTTTCTGTATCGCTTATTTGATTCAGACTTATATAGGTTTTTGGCATTATGCCAAGCACTGGGGTAACTAAGGCCATTCAGCGCTGAAACGGAAATGGACAGGAAAAGGTTTGAAAGGCGTAACAGGAGGAAAACCTCAAAGCAGTTGCACTGAAACGATTGTTAGGGGAGGGTGGACAGTAAGATGGAAGAAATATGAACGGTGGTACAGTAAAATGAATGAAAGCAGCTGCAGCTAGGGGCCGAAGGGACGCTGCAAAATAACCTTAAGTAATGCCTACATTGCATCGAACGAGGTGCACTAGCGGCATTAATCCCCTACGGCGTGTATTGCTTATTGTCTTCTGTAACATGTTTCAAGCTTGAATTTCAATTCAATGATCCCTGTTTGGTAGCTTCATATGAACAAGTAGTTATTATGATTATTACTCTTCCGAGTAATAATCATAATAACTGCGTTAAGAAACTAATAAAAAATGCAACACATCATTTCTCAATCAAATGGTAGCAAACGATGCGATGAGGAATTATTTTTCAGGGACGGAAATACGTAAGCGTTTTTGAATCCAGAATCTTAATTTGGTAAAAAAAAAAAAAAAAAAAAAAAAAAAAAAAAGATGTCGGCACCTTCAGATGTGATTAAATCAAAGAGTTCACACATTTATAACCTGAGAATTAAACGTCATGACGCAAGAGACATTGTATATATAACGCTTTTTCCCCAACGTTTAACGAACCGAAACTTTTTCCCAGTGATGACGTACGTCACGTTCCATAATGGCTCGATTCTCTGACGTCACATCGATAAAAGTTTGTAATTTTGTGTAATAAAAAAAAAGGAATCCATCAGTTCCTAATCGGTGCAATTCTCCCAAGTTTAAATTTAGTTTGGATACCGGAAGCCGTGATGATTTATTGGGTGGGCAGTAGCAGGATAAGGTTATTTTGGGAAGTCTAAGTTTTTTGGAATATGGGATGTCTAAGTTTTTGGGATATAAGAAGTATTGAACATAGCAAGTCTAAGATTTTTTGAGATATGGGAAGCCTAAATTTTGGGGGATGTAAGACGTCTAAGTTTTTTCAATAGGGAAGTCTAAGCTTTTTGGAACATGAGAAGTCTAGGTGTTTTTGGATATAAGAAGTCTGCGTTTTTTAAAAGGTGAACTCTAAGTTTTTTGGAACATGGCAAGTCTATGTTTTTTGGAGCATGAGAAGTCTAGGTTTTTTAAAAGGGGAAGTCTAAGTTTTTTGGAAGAGGGCAAGTCTAAGTTTATTGGAATATGGGAAATCTATGTTTTTTGGAATATCAGAAGTATGTTTTCTGATTTATGGGAAGTCTAAGTTTTTGGGATAAAACAAGCAGTGTTTCATATTCATCTGTATACATGCTAAGTCTTCATACCATGACGCTATTCTCTTATGGAACACTAACAGTCTTTATTTTGGTACACAAAGAAACTCAGACATTAAGGGGTATTTGGTAGTGGGGTTGGGTGGGGGTGGGGGAGGGGAGGAGGGACTTACGTGTAATGCAAGGTCAAAGTTACCAGACTGAAGTTCCTCTGGTATTTGTGAAAAAGAATAACAAAAGGAGGAAAGAGAAGCAAGAAGATGAGGAAGAAAAGAATAATATTTTCATATCACATTCTCTCTCTCCTCTCTCTCTCTTCTCTTCTCTCTCTATCGGGAAATTATATGCCATATAATATATCATATAATGTATACTATATAATGTATATATAAATATATACATATATTATATATATAATTATATGTATGATATGCTTAGAATCCAAAACATTAGTTTTCTTCAAAAAAGGCACAATAGATTTCAAGGTTTATGTATTTGTATGTGTATGTACATTATATATATAGTTCTCAAATTGAGACTATTTAATGATAACAAAAAGTAAACAGAGTATGCAAGAAGTCTAAGATTTCCTATTAAACATCTACACAACTGAATATAACCAAGAACCTATTCAAATAAACCATCTATCACCAGACTCTAATATTCCCTCAGATTCTTACTACATACCTTACCTGTTGGTACTTAACTTCTACCTACCTACTCCAACAGGATTTACCAAAGGCTGGAAGGTATTCAGATCGCCCAATAATCATCAAACACTTTCCAGAAGGCACATCACTAAGTGTTAACGAAAAGCCTGGATGAAGAATATAGGAATATGCACGAGAACTTTTAACAGCGAGTGTATCACTATTCAAGCTAAATATTGTAAACAAGGAAGACATCAATATAACCCTTTTAGAACAGACAGTATCAGGCTTCATAACTGCTACTGGCGTTCAGATCGAAGTGTTTAGCTATAGTGTATAATATCATCATACCTGACTGTTGATTAATGGGTTGAACAGTAATTAAAGTTGACAAAGAATCAAGTTAGCCATACTCCCACCCATGAGAGCCATTGGGCAGGAATCTGAAAAGTTATTATCCATGGGAAAGTAGTGCAGCAACAGCAACAGTTTAATTGAATGTATTTAGAACATACATTAAAGAACTCAACTCTAACGACTTCGAAGTTTTAGACGACTTTTTATTTATTTATATTTTCTTCGAATGACCAATATTCATTTGGCACAAGCCCACCACCAAAGGGGCCACTGACTTGACATTCAAGCTTCCTAAGAATATGGCGCTCATTAGCAAGCAAAGGAAGGCAAAGGGATATGCAGAAAGAAGAGACCTCGCTTATTGAAAAGGAAAAAATAAATTAAATTAATAAATGGATAAAAATGCATTGAAATGCAAGGAGTAACACTGCAAGGCATGATCAAGACCTACCCATATTAAGGGGAAGAAGCACTCTGTCGCTGCTCTGATCAAAGAGATCACGAGACCAACTGCAAGATGCTGATCTATCATAGATGAATGAATGATAAAAAGAAAAAAAAAAATGGTAGCATGATTGACGTATATTGAAATCCGGCGTAGAGCAACCGTAGATTTGTTGATTGATATAGCTTTTATGCGCTTCCATTGACACATCTCTACAGTATACTCAACGATGAACACTCACGCGCACACACACACACACACACACACACACACACACACACACAAATATATATATATATATAATAATATATATATAGATATACTTATAATAAATATAATAATATATATAATATTCTAATAAAAGGAGCCCATAAAAACACCAAAATATACAGAGAAAAAAAAACAGAAGTAGATCACCTCGTCGGGGAAAAAAAAAAAAAATAGTTCGAGGAAGTCCTGAGCGAAAAGGCACAAAAGCGAGTGGCACCAATACTCAAACTATGTCGCCTTTTCCCAGAAGAAAAAAAAACAGGGGGTTGGGTGTTGCTAAGGCCGGTTTTGCTCGCAGGAATACACAACACACACACGCGGGATAGAGAGACATTAACGAACGCATGGCCATACTAAATGGCGTTCAAAGAGGGGAATTAACTAACGCAAGGCCATACAAAATGGCGTTCAAAAGAAAAAAAAGGAACAGAGCTTGAAGGAAAGTGGGGAAACTGAAACAGAAATGACAGGTTGAAGGAAAGGGGGAAACTTGGAACAGAAATGACAATTCATAAAAGCAAGTGTGAAGGTGAGAAGCCAGTTATAAAACAGGAGCACAGAAGTGAAAATATAAATATAAATGACAGACCACAAAGCAGTGTCAGACAATCATATAAGGCGAACTATGAAAAACGAAAGGAGAACAGGAAAAGTGGACGCCACGACTGAGGTATACAATGAAAAGAAGAATAAAATGCGACCCCATGAAACCAGAGGGAAAACGTGGAAGAGGTTATATAAAAGGGCAGCTCGTGCAGTAGTACGAAGGGGGAAACAACGGACGAAATCTGAATGGTGGAAAAAATTGGTAAAAATAGAAACTCGAATAAAAAAAAAAGGCCAAATGAAAACGAGAAAAGAAAACGGTGACTGTAACAGCACAGTCACCATACGTATATATACATATATATGTATACACATGAATATACGTCTGCATATGTGTGTGTGACCGATGATGCCTCACTAAACATGTAACGGTATTATGTTAATGGAATGGTCAGTGTTAATAAAAAGCGAGCATAAACGCGACCAGGCCTCACGAGACATTGTCTGCCAAAGGCGAATATCACGTTTTGCGTTTCCATGACATGTGAGAGAGACTCTCTCTCTCTCTCTCTCTCTCTCTCTCTCTCTCTCTCTCTCTCTCTCCAGGGTGAGGAAGAACGAGGGATATACAAAAAGCAACACCAGCATCGAGACAGGAGGTGGACTTCAATCATGAGATAAACAATTGCTTTCGAAAAAAGGAGAGTGGTGCCATTGAATCTCTGAAAGGGGTGCTTTGTGGATAGTTCAGGTCACAGAACTTTAATAAAAAGGATACCCCACGCATAATAATATTTACCCCCTTTCTAATGGTGTTCATCATCATTAATGTTACACAACTTTCCGTATAGAAATTAAACATATCTTCAACATTTAATCCACGTAAGAAGGTGAGTGAAAGCCGGGACTTTGAATGAGTACTTTCGTAGTTTGTTTCCTACACACCGTGTGAACTTGAAAAGGTTGAACAAAGTGCGGATGTACCTGTCAAAACCCGGGTTCATTCACCTTCTTACGGGGATTTTATGATATACTCAAGCGCACGTTCATTCGTGCTACGTTGGGATATTATATATAATATAATATATATCTATATATTATAATTATATATATATATATTATATAATATATATATATTATCTATATATATATATATATATATATTCATAATATATATACATATATATATAATATATATAATATATAATATATATATATATACATATATATATATACATATATATATATATATATATCTATATATATATATATAGATACAATATATATATATATATATATATTATATATATAATCAGATATATATAAATATATATACAAAAGGTAAGGCTTATAGGCAGCAACATTTGTCCCCACCAGCTTTCGAGCAAATGAAGCCGAGAACAATAAAACATTCAAATCAATCAAGCAGCCAATATATAAAAGCAATCTCTCGTCCTCCCATTACTGGATATCTATAATTACGTAATACAACAACGTCAACAATCCTTGTTCGTACAGAGAAGAGAAACCAAGCAAAAAATTAGCTTTCTAAAGAATACAGGCAATGCCGGCTAACCCCTCACAAAAGCTGGAAAACGCAGCACAAAACTCCTTGCCTTCTCCCCCACCACCCCCCAGCAACTCCTACGCCACGCCAGCTCCCTTTTTACCATACATTGCCCATCCAGTCCTCCTTACATAAAGTTAAAAACGAAAGGGATAAATGAATGAAATGCAGACATAATGGAGGGAAGTTCATCCCAGACCCTTAAGTCTACTTCAATCAATCAAATCAATCTCTCTCTTCTCTCTCTGAATATATATATATATATATATATATATATAGATTTATATATATATTTCCAATGTAGCACAAAGGAACACGTGCTTGGGAATATCCTGAAATCCACAGCAGTAACGTGAGTGGAAAAACTTGGGACTTGGAACAAGTACTTTCGTAGTATATTCAACATTTTTAAGTTCACGGTGAATATAATAGAAGTTTGACAAGACCTTTATATTCAAAAATAGAAAGGGGGAGGCGTTGGTAGTTTGTTAATCTGGGCGGCGTGTTCTTTAAGCAGAAGTGAGAAGGAAAGAGGATCAAGGGACAATCCAGGATGGAGATTTAAATTCTTTGTTGACGTGGCTTCAATAAAAATGGATTCCAACAGGTTCCTTTTGCGGTGAACACCGCAAAGATCTTAACCATAGAGCCTGAAACAAGGCTTTATGGTTAAAATCTCTGTTTCACCAACGAAAATTAAAATAAATACCCTATATTTTATTATAAATAATCGTTCTATGCTGTTTAACATTCATACATTTATTTTTTACATTTCAATTCTAATAAAAGCATAAGTATCCTATCCTAAAATTCCTGTATTTTTAAAAACACAATGCAAAGCGCATTTTTTTTCAGACCTTTTTAGGCTTTTCCATAGACCTTTTGCCTACCCCCAACAAGAACAAGAACAACATCAACAAGAACAACAACAATGTAGTTTGTAAGCTTACACCCCGAGTAAGCGAAAATAACGACAGAATAAATAAAAGAATCTTGTAGCTACCTACCCATCACAGTAAGTGACATCCTCACCCCCTCCCCCTCCCCCTCCCTCTGTCACTCCAACCTCCCACAAGTAAAGATAAAAAACAAATCAAAACAAGAGCAATCAATGAATGAAAAAAAAAAAACAGAAAATTTCGGCAGATCCAATAAAAGCCATAACAAGACAAAAAATGAATAAAAGACACAAACAATGGTTACTGCCCTGCCACAAACTGTGTTCCCGAACCTACCTCCTCCTCTCCCACCTCACTCCTCAATCCTTTAATACCAACTCCTCCACTCCTCAACCCTCATACCTCACTCCTCCTCTTCCATCCAATCTTCAACACACATATACACACACACATACGCACGTCCTAAATAATAATAATAATAATAATAATAATAATAATAATAATAATAATAATAATAATAATAATAATAATAATAATAATGACACAAAAACACAGCAACAACAAAATAATAATAAATCAAAAGCAAAACCACAACAACAACAACAACAACAACAACAATAAAATAATAATAATAATAATAATAATAATAATAATAATAATAATAATAATAATAATAATAATAATAAATGAAATGGCAACGAAATATCGTGAACTAAAACCCATTACTCCCACCGTCGTCACCAAAACAAAAATGATAACAACAACAACAACAACAACAACAACAATTTAATCAACAACAACACCATCAACTAAAACAACACACGACGAAAACACAAGAGCAAAATGGCGGCCGGTGGCACTAAGATGCAGGAGGAGGAGGAGGAGGAGGAGGAGGAGGAGTTTTCAAATGACTACCGAGAGACGTTATCGCCCCACCCCTGGCGCCCCCTCTCCCCCCCAAAACCCGAGCCCTCAAGAGCGGGATCAGAATGCTTACGCAAATCGAAAGGAGTAAGAAGAAGAAAAAAATACGAAAGATAGGAAATAATAAGAGAGAAAATACAAAAGGATAAATAATAAGGAAGAGGGAATAGCCAAAGAAGACATCGTTTGTCGACAGACTCTCTCTCTCTCTCTCTCTCTCTCCTCCTCTCTCTCTCTCTCTCTCTCTCTCCCCATTGCTTGGCCTTTCTCTTTCCGTCTTTTTGGGTCAGGTGATCACGCTGGTGGAGGAGGAGGAGGAAAGTCGAGAATATGTGTGAAGAGAACTCGGAGGATAAGTTGATGGGGTGAGAAGTACTTGAAGGAAGAACATGAAGGGTGAGGCAAAGGAGGAGGCAATAATGAGGAGGAGGAGGAGGAGGCAATAATGAGGAGGAGGAGGAGGAGGCAATAATGAGGAGGAGGAGGAGGAGGAGGCATTCTATCAAAGAAAGGGAGACGCCACAGTCTCGAGAGGATTCACGTGGACGGCGTGACGTCAGTCACAATGACTCCATTAAGCGACATCTCACAAAAAAAAAATATATATATATATATCTCACAAAAAAAGAAAATAGAAAATAAAAATAAAAAAATAAAAAAGCACTATTTATAAGAGATTAGAAATAAAGAAAGGAGACGAACAGGGAGGGAGCTCTGTGTCATATATAATATTCTCAAAAAAAACTTAAAACTCATTATCACAATGCAAGAATGCATGCATATAACATGCATTCTCTTTTTTCCCTAAGAAGCAAATAGGTGAAAGTGAAAAAAAAAAGACGAAAAGAGAGTTTTGTGTCAAAATGTTTTCAAAACAAAACTTAAACCTCATTATCAACAATGCAAGAATGCATGCATACAACATGCATTCTCTATTTTCTTTAAGAAGCAAATAAGTGCAAAACACACACACACACACAACACGAAAAAAGTGGAACAATCGAAATAAATAATTCGACAATATCTGCTCCAGCCACGAACACCTGCAACAGATTATTATTATTATTATTATTATTATTATTATTATTATTATTATTATTATTATTATTATTATTATTATTATTATTAATTGGAGCAATTACACGACTGTCATTTTTCATGAATCCTAATCAATTTACAGATAGCAACAATAACTAATATTATTTTCCATGACGTTAAAGAAAATAAAGTCCTCGATATAACAAATAGATACCATGAGAGAGAGAGAGAGAGAGAGAGAGAGAAAAGGCAATTGTATTTCTTAATATTGTACAGTGTAGAATACAAAGACAGAAAGCAATATTAATAATTATTTGTAGAATACTTATTCAACAGATACCTAATTATACCACCCAAATAAAGCGACAGAGAGAGACAGAGAGGGCAACTGTATTTCTTAATATTGTACAGTATAGAATACAAAGACAGAAAGCAATATTAATAATTATTTGTAGGATACTTATTCAACAGGTACCATAATTATACCACCCAAATAAAGCGAGAGAGAGAGAGAGGACCGAGAGAGAGAGAGATGAGAGAGAGAGAGAGAGAGAGAGAGAGCGAGAGCAAAAAATGTATTTCTTAATATTGTACAGTATAGAAGATAAAGACAGAAAGCAATATTAATAATTATTTGTAGAATACTTATTCAACAGATACCTAATTATACCACCCAAATAAAGCGACAGAGAGAGAGAGAGAGAGAGAGAGAGAGAGAGAGAGAGAGAGAGAGAGAATTTCATAACTATGCAGTATGGAACACATACAAAGGAAGCAGTATCACTAATTATTTGTGAAAATCTTATTCAACACGCAGGTACCTATATATACAACCCAAATAAAGCCAGAGAGAGAGAGAGAGAGAGAGAGAGAGAGAGAGAGAGAGAGAATATCTTCCATACAGTACAGACCAGACCAGACCATATAAATAGGACACGGAGCAGTACCATCGGTTATTTGCCTAAATGTAATTCAGCACACGGACACCTAAAAATAGAAGACCCTACACGCGTGGCAGTGCATCTGACATCACCATCCGCTGACGTCAGCATTGTTCCGGTGAGTTCACTCTCCCCCTACACCAAAAGGACATTGTTGGCTCCCGTTAAAATGTGACTTCTCATGGCATTGTACCACCTTTCGGCCATGTGAGAAGCCCAAAAGCGAGGGTGCCAGGAGCCTGATGCCCACCCTGAGGGATGCCAAGAGAGTCTGATGCCCACCCTGAGAATGCCAAGAGTCTGATGCCCACCCTGAGGGATGCTAGGAGTCTGATGACCTACCTGAAGGATGCCAGAAGTCTGATGCCCACCACCCTGAGGGATGCCAAGAGTCTGATGCCCACCCTGAGAGATGCCAAGAGTCATATGCCCACCCTGAGGGATGCCAGCAGTCTGATGCCCACCCTGAGGGATGCCAAGAGAGTCTGATGCCCACCCTGAGGGATGCCAAGAGAGTCTGATGCCCACCCTGAGAGATCCAAGAGTCTGATGCCCACCCTGTGGGATCCTAGGAGTCTGATGTCCTACCTGACAGATGCCAAGAGTCTGATGCCCACCCTGAGGGATGCCAAGAGAGTCTGATGCCCACCCTGAGGGATGCCAAGAGATTCTGATGCCCACCCTGAGGGATGCCAGGAGTCTGATGCCCACCCTGAGGGATGCCAAGAGAGTCTGATGCCCACCCTGAGGGATCCAAGAGTTGGATTCTACCCTGAGGGCAATGCAGGCCGGGGGTCCTGGATGCCTTGAGGGATGCAGGATGTCTGATGCCCACCCTGAGGGATGCCAGGAGTCTGATGCCCACCCTGAGGGATTCCCGGAATCTTAGAGCATAACCATTAGTCGTATGAGCCAGCCTCTAACTACAGAAGAAAGCGCTTGTCCCAGGACATCTGCAGAGTTCTAAAAAGGTTCCCACAGTCTTAAAATACACACAAGAAATATACACAGGAGTTTTGGATGGAAATTCAGTCCTCTGGAAGTAAACCAGGCGTTCTAAATTAGAACGAGGAGACTTGGATGGCCAGTCCATCGTCTTGGTAAGATGACCAATCTTAGAGTACAATAAAAAAGCATAAGATTAAGTCCAACTGCAAAGAAGACCACCTCCCCCCAGCAACAGTTAAGTAGAATAATCTAAGAGAGAAACAGCCTCTTTCAGAGAAGCGCACTTACCGAAGAGGTTGTGGGTATGGGACGGAGCCAGTTGGAGGAGGAGGAGGAGGAGGAGGAGGAGGAGGAGGAGGAGGAAGGAGGAGGAGGAGGATGGAGGAGGAGGAGGAGGCCACCAGTCATCACAAAGATGCTTCTTCTTCTTCTTCGCCCTAATGACAATCTGCTTATCATACAATACTGCCGAGATGACAACGCAACCTCAGAGTTGGAGAAAAAAAAAGGGGGGACGCTATTCCCCTCGTACCTACCTCTTTCTCTCCACCTCTTTTTGAAAAGCCTCATTTTTTTTATATAGTGATCTCAAAAAGAGGAGGAGGAGGAGGAGGAGGAGGAGGAGGAGGAGGAGGAGGAGGAGGAGGAGGTCTTGTCAAAGGAAGGAGGCCATAAGAAGCCCGGAGCAGAGGTATGTAAACAACCACAACAAAAATCCAACTCACGTCTGGATATACGTCACGAAGCGATTGTGTGTGAAATACATTAACACGAGGTGAGAGGAATAAGCAAAACAGACAACAAATATAAAGAGAATGATAATAAATCGTCTTATTTCAACAGAGACAGAAATGAACGTTGATGGAAAAAAAACAGAAAAATAATAAAAATACCAGCTAGACGGACAGGCCATTTAAAGGGAGATCAGAGTCAAATAAAGTTTTAACAGATAATTCAAAGTATTAAAAGGGGTGTTTTATCTCTCTCCTCTCTCTCTCTCTTCTCCGATCCACTCTCCTCTCGTCTCTCGTCGTCTCCATCTCTCTCTCTCATCATCTTCCTTCTCGTTCTTCTCTCTCTCTCTCTCTCTCAAACAATTCCTTGTGCCTCTGCATCTTCCAGTGTTGTGAGTTCAAATCTGTATTTCGCTTTATTTTATTTATTCATCTATTTTGATTAGCCATCTTTAAAACTTTTTTTCATATTAATGCTGCTGTATTATTATGAATTCTATCATAAGAATTGTAGTATCATTATCATTTTATCATTTTTTAAACTGTAAGTTGATAACGAGTGAGACTGGTACTCGAAACATGTCTCAGCATACTGCGAGAACTGGCCAAATATCGAATGCACTGTTCGTACATAAGGGATATTTAGATCATCCTATTAACTGGAGTTAAGCAGTATCCTTAATCCCGTGTAGCGACACAATTAAAAAGGAATATCGTTGAATATTATTTCATCAAGTCAAATAATGGAAGTGCTCTAAATTTAAGACTTAGTTTGTTTCAACTCGATGCCTTCATAATTTTAAAAAACTATGTAAATATAATAAATTAAATTAATATATTCAGCTTTATACATGTTTTTGGACTTTGTATGACTAACCTTCCGCTCCTCTTATGGCAAATTATATGGTTTTAGTTTGTGATCGTGTGATCTCGGATCATCCTGGATTATCTCTCTGATTTTTCCCTTTTCAACAATTAACCTTCCGGTATTGCTGATCTTGGTGATTACCTTGTAACCTTCTTACCAATAGTATTTCATTTGCGCCTCGACAATGCCTCAGCAAAGGCGAAACCGCTCGCCAAGGATACGAGCTTGTCTCTCCAACGATGTATGTAACTTAAGCATAACTTGAAAGAGACCTTAAGAGGACATTGGCAATTACTCAGTTAAATAAAACACTGAGCCACAGAGGAATGCGAATGCTACACGTTGGTATCGTAAGGATTTGCGGGGAGGATTCGTAAAGCCCGGCTTCAAGCAGATTTTAACGTCATTCTCAGCACATCATAAAGGCAATTGAGTATGACGCAAGTCTCGCCTCTCCGTGAATATCTAATTTAATAAAGTTTGTTTTTGTTTAAACAGAAGCCAACGAGCAAGGCCTATAAAAAGAAGGTAATGAGAGAGAGAGAGAGAGAGAGAGAGAGAGAGAGAGAGAGAGATAGAGAGATAGAAAACGAATATCTTGAAAAAGGCAACTAAGTGAGGTATACGAAACTGAAACGAAAGCAGAAGTAATGACAGATAAACAGGAAAATAGAGAATGAATGAATGAATGAAGGAAGGAAGAAAAGAAGAAGTAGAGGAAGAAGAAGAAGAAGAAGAAGAAGTCACATTTCTTTAAAGTATCCTATAGCACTGGAAGGGGCACTGCAGAAGATGGTACCCTGCAACACGTGAGGGCAAACTCGTCACGAGCCCTGAAAGGTCACGATTTGTGACTATGCTTAGCGGAAGACCCAAGCACCAGGTCACTACTAACAATAGTCACCAGCGTCTTGGAGAGAGAGAGAGAGAGAGAGAGAGAGAGAGAGAGAGAGAGAGAGTAAGTGTTCCTTTTTCCTGATCTGTTCTTTCACCGTGTCATGCCACAGGTAATGTTCCGTGAGGAAAACTTGCGAGAAAATATTGCTTCTTGCATGGCTGGCACTTCCTAGTCAGGATTTGTTCCAGTGACAGCTTCATCTAAAGATCAGTCACGAGACACAGACCTAGTTATTATTATTATTATTATTATCATTATCAATATTATGGAGGAGTAGGTACACATTCTCAAGGAATCATTAGAAATATCCGTCTCGAGACACAGACCTAGTTATCATCATTATTATTATTACTGCTATTAATATTATGGAGGAGTACACATTCTCACGGAATCATTAGAAATATTATGAATCCGATGAGTATGCCTATGAGATGAGTGAAGACATGAAAGGAAAGAAATGAAAGAATAAGCTTTTAATACACACACACACACATAAACACGCACATATATATTATATGTATAAAATCATAGCAATAACTAAAAGCATGGTTCATTAACGGCCAAAATTAACCAAAAAAAAAAAAATGGATAAGTCAGCAGGCAGCAGCGTTTGAGTGCCCCTACTGCTAAGGAATCCAGACTCAAGAATGAGGAAGATGAGGAAGGTCACGTTGCTTGGGGCTGTAGTATGACCAAAGAATTTTGATAGGTTTTACTGGCTCTTTTTATTAATGAAGACAGGAATGCCACACCAAATATTCTAAATTAAAAGCTTGTGGCTAATTACGACATAAAAATCCACATACCCGAGCAATACCTCCGACAATTACAGAATCTGAGAAAAGGCAAAAGCATGAGGCCTTAGCTAAAGGACAGAGATGTGAAGGGCGAACACCGTCTCCTTCATTCCTCCCCTCCCTCCCTCCCTCCTCCATCAGCCCCCTCAGAGGGTGGGGGAGGGGGGGGGAGGAACATGACGAAAACTTGGATCTCCGGAATGACCCCTCGCATTCTTCCTGTCAAGTTGGGCGACAAACAACCGTCCAGTGACAGTTAACCAGAGGGCACCAACTTCTGTAAACAAGTAGACGACGAACCAAATAAGTAACGAAATTCCAACAACCGCGAGCAACAAAAAAAAAACAAGAAACCGTGGGCGATGTCCTACCTCAAAGTCACGTGTCCGGTTCAATGGGAACTTGAGAATGGTTCCTGGTCCTTTTTAAGCCTATCCTGCGTTGAGGTTTCTTCGGTTTAGTGAACCAGGAAGACGTCGAGGGCATCGGTCATTCCACTTCGGGTTTTTTTTTTTTTTTTTTTTTTAAGTTTTCTGTGAAAGAAAACTACTGACGGCTTTCCGTGTGTCCGCCCTCACATCTCGAAAACTACTCGGACTAGAGGGCCTGGAAATTGGTATGTTGATCATCCACCATCCAATCATTAAAAAGAAGAGAAGTTTGGAAGACTGGTTGAAGGTGTTTCTTAAAACTTGAAAATGGACCTTTTCAATCTTTACTCATGTTTTCTGAACTTGGCAAAATGTTAGACAAATGTTAACTTGAGTCACTCGGAGCCCTGACATTGAGAGAGAGAGAGAGAGAGAGAGAGAGAGAGAGAGAGAGGAGAGAGAGAGTATATCTTTTAGCGCATGAATAGTTTCATTTATCTCGTCGTCGTGGCCCTACCGAATAAGATATTTCGACGGAGTACTGATCTGCCCACCAGACATTAAACCAATGGGAGATAACGAGGGATAATACAGCCAGTTATTCCTAACCCCACACCTGAATATTACACATAAATACTTTTGTCGTCTACCAACCGTAACCCACACATACAGCAATGATCAGGTTTGAAGTACAGTCAGTCGAAATATAAGTTTCCTCTGTTAGCAGAATTTTTGCGGTCTTTTTTAGATTTTACGAACATAGTGTGTATATATATATATATATATATATATATATATAGATATATATATCTATATATATATGCATACATAGTACATATATACATATAGGTATGTGTATAACATAAAAAACTTGGGTAATATAACACTCACCCTTCTACAAAGTAGTTCTCTTTTCGGTAAAGGCACAAATTCACTGGTTTATCATAAACACTGAAAAGAAGAAGAGAAAGTAATAATAATATGTTGGTTAAAACAAAGTCACGTTAAGTTTGAAACTTCAAGGCATGGCAAACAGCTTAGCAAAACTGGCTACGTCAATCACGTCATAAAATATCAAATTTCAAAAGTGAATCTGTTTTTCAGTGACCTATGAAAATGACTGATGAAATAAATGACCTCGTCAGCAAATTTGCTTTCCTTAACAGTAACCTGATGAGACAGACGCCTTGAAACATATGCTCCATATTACCATACAAACATTAGCCAATGTTTTTGCAGTGACATGCGTTTTATGAAATGTCAGTGTAGTAATGCTCTCAAAAAACCTTATAAAATGAAAAAGAAACAAAAATATATATATACCCACTCATATGTAAGCCATTTTCATATCTAGAGAAACTCAACAGTTTTAAGAAGAAAATTCCCTGTACCTCGTCTGACTTCTTCCTAATGAACACCTTAATATTCTTTGGAAGCTTGAATTTCAATTCAGTGGCCCCTTTGGTGGGCTTGTTTCATGTGAATAGGTTTCATCTTCTGAATAAAAATAATACTTGCATTAATCAGTGGAGATGGCTCGTCATAAAAGCAGACATAAGGACCTGACAAATCATAGAATGATCTTGGAAAATAGGAAATCTCAAGTTACAAGGTTTTACATGACCAGAAATAAAGAACATTATGAGAAACGGACCCCTCTAAGAGATGGTCCTTACCTTCACGTCCCCCTGGCATCTATGAGTAAAATTCCTGCCAGATTAAAAAAAGAAAAAAAAAAAGAAGAGAGAGAGAGAGAGAGAGAGAGAGAGAGAGAGAGAGAGAGAGAGAGAGAGAGAGAGAGAGGTAAATAATTACAAAACAAGGAAATTCCAACGAGTCTAACTAGAGCAGCAGACTATAGGAAACTGACATTATAAGGCGATACTTTTGCATTAGTTCATAAACTCCTGAATATTATTAGTTCCTCATGCGTGTTAAGAGAATGACGAATATAATTAAAGAAAGTTTTCCTTTTTCCTAGGGCTCGCGCCTCCCCTGGAAATTCCTGACGTCCCCGTAGAGGACGCGCCCCGCGGGGTAAGAACCTCCGCCATAGAGAATCGGACATTGGGCCAGAAACAGTCAGAAAAAACGGCCAAAAAAATCAAATATTTATAAGTCTGCAGACAGTGTGAGAAAGTTCAAGGGTTTATCAAAGTTTGTGAAAAATTTATTTTTCCTAAGTTCATAAACGTCTACAAAAATTTGCTTGCTGTCAAAACTGAAGAATTTTTCCTTATTCATTTTGGTCTTTTTAAAACTGAATGATTAATAAAATAGTCTGGCTTTTGCATATTACAGTAAAAAAATTTATGATAAGGACTTAACTTCATTATGAAAAACATACGAATTGAATATAGAATTTAGGCCAAAGGCCAAGCAGCACTAGGACCTATGAGTTCGTTCAGCACTGAAACTAAAGTTGACAGTAAAAGGTTGGAAAGGTGTAACAGGAAGAAAAGCTCGCATTTGCACTAGGAATCAATTGTTAGGAGAGGGCGGAAAGTAAGATGGAAGAAAGAGAATATGAAAAGAGGTACAGTAAAAAGAACGAAATGGGTTGCAGCTATGGGCCGAAGGGCACGCAACAAAGAGCCTTGTAATGCCTACAGTGCACCGGATTTACTAACATATCTCCTCAGTCCTGGAAAAGTCTCTCGTCTCTCCTTCAGAGGGAAGCGAGATCATAGCCAAGACGAATCCTCTATCCTTCTGCTGAATAAGGGGAGGGTGAGGGTGGGGGGGGGGGGGGGGGGGGGGGGGGGGGGGGGTGAGTGAGTGGGGGGGGGGGGGGGGGAGTAGGAGGTATGAACGAATATCAGCCACCAAAACACCAACAACAACAACAACAACAGGTTGATATATGATTCGAGTCTATCCCACTTTCGAAACGTCATTATTCCGAGAGACTCCTACGTGGCTACATAAGACTCCTACCACCACCGCCCAGTTCTCCGAAGAGGTAACACTTCCTCCCCGCCCTAGCTCCCTCCCTCGCCCTCTAACAAGGCGGATGAGGAGGAGGAGGAGGATGAGGTGGGTGGGCCAGGGGGGCTCTCACCCCCCAGCTCTCCTTTCCTTTCTCCGATCTGAAAACTCCTGCGCCAACCAGCCTAGGTGTACGAAGAGGAAGAAAAAAGGAAAGACCAAAAAGCACCATTACCTCCTCCTCCTCCTCCTCCTCCTCCTCCTCCTCCTCCTGTAACTTCCTCATTCCAGTTGGCCACAAAACAATGGAACCAAACACGAGAGGGCTGCCTCCTTCATCGCCAGACCTCTTATAGTCGAGCAGCTCGCACTCTCTCTCTCGCTCTCTCTCTCTCTCTCTCTTTCTCCGTCGGCGAATCTCTTGATCTACTCCCGATCTTTCCGATCCTCGAGACGTGGCTCGAGACTATCAGCTCACGAGGACCCACGAACGAACAAACCTCGAACTCCGCCGAAGGCACGAGGACCACTCACGAGGGCTGTACACGAGAGGAGGAGGAGGAGGAGGAGGAAGATGAACAACGACGATGCGGCGATGACGATGACATCAAAAGTGAGATATGAGCGATTGCGTCAAAAGCAAAAAAGGCCTACTTTTCTTCCCTGATTCCTTCCCCCGCCCCCTAACCGCCCCCTCCCCACACACACACACACACAGACCCCATTCCCTTCGACCATCGGCAGACCTGAAGGATTGGGGGCATTTTTTGGAAGCACTCGTGATCTTGGGCAGACGCAAGACCTGCCCCTCACGCGGAGACGTAAGCGTGGTTCTGTGTTTACTACTAGAAGATCTTCCTGGTTGGGGGAGGAGGCGGAGGGCGGGGGGCGACGGGAGTGGGATGGATAAAAAAAATATACAAATTCTTCGGGTGTGTTTTTTGCTCAGGAGGAAATCACTTTCTCTCTCTCTTTCTTTCCTGCGCCTAACCTGATTTTCCTTTTTGTTTTTTTTTTTTTTTTTTTTTTGTTTTTTTTTTTTTTTTAGGTATTCATTCGTCCTCCTTTATGCCATCATATTGTTTTCACCTATATAGGTTCTGGGCTGCTCTTCTTCTTCTTCTTGGTTACCAAAGCCACCGCCGCCGAATAAGAGAGTGAGAGCTGGGTGGAGCTACATTTTTTTTATCACTCTCTCTCTCTTTTTCCTCATTTTTTTTTCTGTCCGCCTTCCAGGTACGTATTTAGGCCGTCGGCGGCATCAACGACGCCCCCGAAACCGACCCCACCGTCTGAGGACCAACGTCCACTTCCCCTCTAAAAAAAGCTTCATTAAAATACTAAGTTCAATATCTGTTCGGAAGAGGAGAATCATATATATATATATGATTCTCCTCTTCCGAACTGATATTGAACTTATATATATATATATATATATATATATATATATATATATATATATATATATATATATATATATATATATATATATGATTCTCCTCTTCCGAACAGATATTGAACTTAGTATTTTAATGACGCTTTAGAGGGGAAGTGGACGTCTCAAAGTGATATACTACAACAAGTTTGATAAAGGCCTTTGGTCCTCAGAGGTGGGGTCGGTTTCGGGGGCGTCGTTGATGCCGCTGACGGCCTAAATACGTACATAGAGAGAGAGAGAGAGAGAGAGAGAGAGAGAGAGAGAGAGAGAGAGGAGAGGGGGGGGGCAAGGCATACAGACTAACGTGACTGGCTGGTAGAATTCATTTAATGTCAATAAATGATAATACAAATAACGATCATTTCTATTAAACATATCTAACGCAAAAAGTAGGATATATCATAAACTGTATTGAGCACCGGAGGGAGAGATATAAACAGGAATGGACAAACAAGATATTTCCTTAATACACGAATAATAACCAACAACAACAATTTAAAACAAATGTAAATTTATATAAAAAAAACTGAATATATTTAATCAACAACACTGTAGTGGAAATTTGTTTTATATTTCAATGTTCGGTATTCTGAAAATATATAATGTGTGAGTCTATAATAATAATAATAATAATAATAATAATAATAATGATAATAATAATAATAATAATAACAATAATAATAATAATAATGAATAATAATAATAATAATAATAATTAATAATAATAATAATAATAATATAATAATAACAATAATAATAAATGAATTTCTAACTCCCATCAGGATCGAACCCAGGTCTTTCAGTTGAAAGACCTGCAGGCATTTATTTTTATTTCTGTTCCACACGCGTATGTGTTGATTATTTCTATAATAATAATAATAATAATAATAATAATAATAATAATAATAATAATAATAATAATAATAATAATAAGTAATAATAAAACTAATAATAATAATAATAACTAATAATAATAATAATAATAACTAATAAGTAATAATAATAATAATAATAATAATAATATGAAGAAGTCAATATCGTAACGTTAATAATAAATAAGCAGGAACTGGGAAGACTAAAAAAAAAAAAAAACAATAAATACAACAAAAGAAAGAAGCAATCGTGTTGCAACAGCACGAACAATAGTAGCATTACCGTATCAGCAAGACTTAGGGAGGGACTTCTGAAACATAGTTATTTTTTCACCATCTGACAAAACTTGAATAGGAAGACGAATGACTCATATTGCCAACTGAAGAGGAACAAAAAGCAACGGGAGGAATCTGATTGAGAACGAAACCAGGAGAACGGAACAATGAAAAAACAGGAGGGCTAGTAATCTGTGGGTACCTACTGGAAAGGAATTTGAGAGGAAGCTTGTGATACAAGACCGAAAGGTGAATTTTGGAAAGCAACATGGCTAATGATCTACTACAACGGTTTACAAAGGTTTGGACATTAACCTTCTGATTAATTTGACTGGAAAATAAAATTGGAAACTAGTGGGATAGTAATCAGGGAAGCCATAATCCAAACCCGAAATGGAAATTATGGAAAACAAAACGGCTTCTGGTTAATTTGACTGGAAAATAAAACTGGAAACTAGAGGTCTAGTATAATCAATGATACCTACTGGAAGGGAAGCCATATTTGAGGTGAAATCTTTTCTCCAAAACCGAAATGGAAATTATGGAAAACAAAATGGCTAAGGATCTACAAAGGTTTAAGAAGTTTTAGACATTAACTGTGTGATACGTTTGACTGGAAAACAAAACTGGAAACTGGAAACAGTCAGAGGGGAAACAAGCTAAAGAGACAAAGAATGGATAAACAAAAAGTCCTAGAGGAAGAGCCTTGCTACCACTTGGTGCCATGAGAGAAAAAACAAAAAAAGCGCCGAACAACAGGATTCTCCCCCCCCCCCAAAAAAAAAAAAAAAAAAAAAAAAACACACAGGCAAAGAAAATCAGAAAGATTACAAGTCTAGTAGAGTGCCTCGCGAATCGAAATGAAAGCGAAATAGAAAGAAAAGAGACTTATAAAAGGAAGATAACCTCAACACAAATATACGGAGATAAGGGGTTACATACAGTGTTCTGAGAAGTCAAAAGAAGGCAAAGCAGAAATACAATGAGAGTTGTGCCTTGTCAACTTCAAATAGGGAGTCAGAAACATTAGGGAAGTTACTCATTGACACAACTGGACGAGAAATTACTCATTGACACAACTGGACGAGAAATTACTCACTGACACAACTGGACGAGAAATTACTCATTGACACAACTGGACGAGAAATTACTCATTGACACAACTGGACGACATTATCATTGACACAACGGACGAGAAATTACTCTGACACGGAGAGATTATCATTGACCAACTGGACGAGAAAGAAATTAATACACATTGACACAACTGGACGAGAAATTACTCATTGACCACAACTGAAAGGAGAAGTTACTCCATTGACACAAGACGAACATTACTCATTGACACAGCTGAACGAAAAGTAACCAAGGATTTTGGAAGGGTAACCGGAGGGTTACAGGTAAAACATAAGGAAGGCAAGTCCCAAAATATTATTATTATTATTATTATTATTATTATTATTATTATTATTATTATTATTATTATTCAGAAGATGAACCCCAGTTCACATGGAACAAGCCCACAAGGGCTATTACCTTGAATGTCAAGCTGCCAACGAACATGTTGCTCAGTTGTAAGAAATAAGAGAAGGTGATGGTTATTACAGAAAGAAGAGATCAGTTACTAGAAAAGAAAAAAATAATTTTACAAATTACTAAAAAGATAAAAATGTAAGTTCCACTACATCCTCAATAGCTAATGGTTAACAAACCCTAAAGGCAAATATGACCTTATATATCAGGACGCTTGATTAAAAAAACAAGAGCAATAGTTGGAATGTTGAGCAGTAACGCCCATGAAAGACCCAAAAGCAAGGATACCACCAGAATAATAAAAGCAGAGAGACCTGTAAAAGACAGAAAGCTCTAACGAGGCTCCAGGATGATCACCAGACCAAACACTATGATAAAACTTGGCAATAAATATTGGAAGATCGAATCGACGAGAATGAAATGATAAGGAAGGAACTCGATTCTTCAGGCGAGACGAAGACACGGTGCATTAGCATAAGAAGAAGGCAGCTCTTTTGAGAGCTCAACTGATAGCAAGGACCACTGAATACGAAACAACCAAGAGAAGGGGACGAGGAACATCCGTGAAAATAACAACGATGGCTATTGAATACAGTAGGCTTACTGAGCGCCATATTCATGAGAGAGAGAGAGAGAGAGAGAGAGAGAGAGAGAGAGAGAGAGAGAGAGAGAGAGAGAGAGAGAGAGAGGCAGGTTTCGGGAATAAAGGGCACTGAATCACATTACATAGGTGTCCCTCACAAAAGAGGAGGAAGTGGAGAAACTTTAAGAAAGCAGAATTAAACAGGTAAATAACAGAGAAGAGTAGGACTCGCAGATCAGAAGGGCTAAAGGGTAAACAATCTATTGGATTTGAGGAGGAGGAGGAGGAGGAGGAGGAGGAGGAGGAGGAGGAATCGTGAAGAAAGAACGTCAACAAAGCTACATCAAAAGGACAAATGAAATCCATTTAAAGTGTGAAAGGGCTAAAACGCATTACCACGTGAATGAATTACAAGGGAATTAAACGATAACAGAGAATGCTGTCTTCAAAAAAATAACTGAAAATCCTAAACATACAAAAGAGAAAGACGAAGCGACAGTACTTTTCATACTAAAATAGGAGAGTTTGAACGTAAATAATTAAGAAGTTGAGAATGAAAAGTGCTGAGGAGAAATTCAACTAACAGAAGAGAAGGAACTTCATTTCCGAGTGAAAGAGACATCCAGAATAATACTGAATGGCTAACCATAGAAAAGGGGGGAAAGAGAAGCAGAAAAAATCTGCAAAGGAGAGAAACAGATAACTGGAGAGATCGGGTGTACAGGACAGGACATATGGAATGAGGCGACGCTGCAATCACAAGAAAAGGGAAATTATAAGACCAAAAGACATCTACGAGAGAGTTAAAAGAAGCCATACCGAAAGGTTCATCAGATAGGGAGAGGAGAAAAACGAAAATACAATAAAGGTAAATAATCTTTCAAACCTACAAGTTGGTTGGCCACCCAGACATTGGAGAGGTGTTTTGAATTACCCAAATGCACGCAGGAGCTCATCAAAATAACAAGAGGAGAGAAATAAGAAATTTTTCTACATTAAAATCGGTAGAAATTGGTACTCGATCAAGTTTCGAATGTATGGTATCCAGAGATGACGTCAAGGCACTAGTGTCAGACATCAAAAGCTCTAGATTTAGTAGAAATTCTTAAGGACGCACCAGCTTCTTCATCTAGGATATTAGCTAGAACTTAACCTCGAAGGACTTGCTGGCTATGGGAAGACATAGCTAGTTTATCCAACAGCTAGAAATTTACTTCGAAGAACATGGTGGCTATGGGAAATCATGCCTAGTTTATCCAACTCGTATCGTGATTATATTCTGGTATATATTTTGTTGAAGGAAGGTTTCACTGACATTTTTTAGTCTGTGTATGTGATTTGCTGAAGGAATGATAATGAAGAGGCTTCCACCCCATTCTGCCAATAAAAAGTTTTGAAAAAGCTCAAACAAACTCAGGAATGAATAGTATGAGGAATCAGGAAAAAGGCGACGAGGGTGCAATCAGAAAATAAATGTTGGATAAAGAGAAAAAGAAGGTTCAAAGACTCTTAAGAAACAAGTTGAGGAGAGTCAAGAATGCGAACCCATAAAACGAAGGCTTTCATTCCTGAGGCGAAGGAAGAGGTCGAAGGAGGTCGTTGGAGTGAGGACCATGAAAAGGTAGAAGGAATTTAGGCTTAACGAAGAAAAATGAGACGATTTCCTTACAAAGCCAACAGGTAGGATTGCTCAAGGGTTTATAAGCAAGAGAAATATGCTTTGGCAACAGCCAGCTGAATTTCAAAACAGATTTAATGGTATGCGTAGGGGGACACGCCTTAAATGCCACTAAACCCCGAAGCTTTTGTATTTTTCTTAACTCTCTTCACATCTAAGCCTACAGAGAGGTTGTTAACTTTATGGCCAGTCCAAGGTTGAAGAGGACATGTCACTACGTTTCGCCCTGGCGTCAGCTGCCTTTTAAAGCAGTACCTGGTCGAGGAGGACTTCGAACTCGGAGCCTTAGAACAAAGAAGGCCTTTGGGCGTTGTTCCTTTCCTCGTTAGGCCACTCTAACCACATGAACGGCTGCAAGCCTGGTTTCTTCATCGCCTTTGACTTGATAATGCTACTGACACCTCTCCCCAAGAGAGCCTCTCTTGCTGTCGTCACATCTACTCCATTAAATCAGTCATCCACCGACGACTTCCCTTTTGCAAACCCTTTCCACACTCGTTTTACCTTCGTCTATCATTTCAGATCGCAGAGAACTGACAACACCCAGTCGTCGACGACGAGAAAGGTTTACGGATTGTTCATAAGCCAACAAATGGCTTCTAAATGTACCTCGTGTCATTGTTGACACGTTTTTAACATTGGTAGCGATCCTTCTTCTTCTAAAAAAAAAAACGCACTATCACAGAATTTCCCGAAGGACAAAATGGACTCTCTAACCCCTCCCACCCAACGTGTGTATGGCCTTTAGCAATAGCCGAGGTCTTTAATGCTCCAATCGAAGCTCGCCATAGATTTTCTCATTCTATGATTCATCAGCATGAAGTATCTAAAGGCATGATTCACTGACGATGTTTCCTGATCCTTACTCCTTCCTTCGTGATCCACTCTCCTCTTCGAGGGAATTTTCTCTGGCTCTTTTGACATCTCTATGGCTTTTGGCAGCGAACGGCACAAGATCAGATTGGGAATAGTCGCCTGCTTGCTGTTTTACTCCTCTCGGGCAATTTATTGTACTTCAGGTCCTTAACATCTACCTATTGATTATACTCTCCATCGAACCTAGTGAACTTAGTGAATCCATCTCATGATATCTTAAATGATGCAAATAAAGAAAATCCTCCCCCAAAATATTAAAAATGTGTTGTGCCAAGCTATTTTCCCCCGTTTAAATGAGCAGATTTTTGCCTTAATCGATCTTCTCAACGTTCAGTCGCAAAGTGTTGATCTATATTTGAGCCTGATGGGCAGTTCTGCAATTCTCGACTCCTGTCTGTCTTAAAACGCAAATCCAATATATACAAGAATACCTGGACCACCACTAAACTTTAGCTCTGCTTCTTCCGATTCATCGTTACTTGTGTAGCAACGTTAGTAATTTGTGTAATGATTTTCCCCCACGTGCGTCAGCACAGACACACACTACTTAAGTAATTATACATCAGCTAGTCAGTCGCAGGCAACCATCTCACTTTCTTTGGATGTGGTTATCAAGATGAGAATCAAAGTACCAAAAATATAAAAATTACGAAGTATGAAACGTCCTCATCATGAAATCATAATCTTGGTTTACAAAATACAAATAACCTACAACCAGTCGAAAGTTAAAGGGAGGTTAGATAAGATTCAGAACCAGACAGACTAAAATTGTATCCGAAAGTATGGAGATCCGCGATATTAATTTCATATGTTTTGTTACGCAGACATGAATCAAGCCATGGCAACGAAACTATATCTCATATATTTTGTCGAAACGAGAACAAAGCTCTATGAGGAACATATGGAGTCAGTACGCAGAGTGGAGAAATGATATTACAAGGGAAATATCGGTAAGTAACCCACCCTCTAGGACATCATCTTATTCTACTACCAGACGAAATGAAAGACTGAAAAGGACACAGTAAATTTCAGGAAGGAAGTCCATCCAAGCTGCTCTCTTCTTATATACATTTCCCCCAAGTTCCTTAGCATTTTTAGAACGCTCCCATAAAGACCTATAATGACTATTTTCATGAGTGATAGGGCTCGTGCGACGATATTATCTCTGATAGCGTATCAGTAATTCTATCAACGCACGGTCCAAAATGACTTGTATATAAAAATAATAATGAAAGGTCGCTCGGAGAACGTTTCGAAAACTCAAAGAAACTGGTGGAAAAAAAAACCACACATTTTCTTCTCACTCGTTCTCTTGGCTTATCTGAACCCATGATAACCACTGCAATCTTAGAACCGACTCATATGTAAATTTGGTAAACTTCTTAGCACTGAATTTTTGGACGGTGCACCGAGCCTTTCTTCTGGTAAAAACTAAGAAATATCCCTCCAACTTAGTAACGAGGGATTTGTTGGTTTTCTAACAAAACTATTAATATTCTGAATTTTTCGATGGCAAAGCTACGAGTAACACTCACTCAACAGAAGATCGAAGTCTATGGTACCTGAGCCGTGTAAATTCCATCTTTTGCGTTGGCTAAAATAATTTTTTTGTGCAGAGGACAATTTTAGTTGACAAATTAGAATAAATCAACTCTACGGAAACCTCACAGATGGTTTCACTATCACATTTTATTAAACTGACCATGACATTGACCGAACCAAGAGAAATTTCTAACTTGAAAAAATCTGAATAAGAAACGATGAGAAAATTTTGAAAAAAAATTTTATATATCACCAACGATAAAGAACGATACAATACGAGATTAGCTTAGTTTTCATTGTAATAATACATTTTCCTTCGTACATATATACAAAACTCAGTTCATTGAAGAGTTATTGTCAAAGTTTCTTTAGCAAAACAGATCACCTCCCCCCAACCAAAACATTCTCTAGCTCAAAAATGCTATTTTCGGCGAAAATCTGGGATTTTCAAAAGCCACAGGGAATAGTTGGATGAAATAGTCGAGTTTTACGAAGCCGACTAAACGGAGAACCTTAACTTAGCACAACAACGATTTGGAAACTAAAAGAAATAATGGCGTGGAGTGGTCAAAGAGGTAGTTCTGCCTTTTCTAGCTAATTCTCCCCTGGTTTTAGGTTAATCTTTAGGTAAATTCACCGCATTTTCAGGAGAAAGGTCATGAAATGATACGTGATGTCTACCGATGCAAAAAAAAAAAAGTACGAATGATGTCAAAATAAATATTGTACGGGTCTTCTGAATAATATAAATAGCGTAAGTCATATATTCACTAAAGTAATTAGCATTCAGCGCGTGGAATTCATACGCGCGTATATCGAAATCGGGAACGCAATGAGGGGCGTAATCTACGGGTTTCACACACCTTTATTGGTTCGTCGCTGGAAAATGTCTGGGCCTTCTGATTGGCTATGAGGAATATCATTCGCCAATCTCCACGCCGCACCTGATCCGCCCACCAAGGAACCACGGACATTGATTGGTTAAGTACAGTGGCCTGGACCAATCAAGAGCCCGAATTGGTGATCGAAGTGACGTTCGCTACGTACGGTATCATGTTTTCGTATATGAGAAACTCGTCGAGAGGAAAGCAAGAGGAGAGAAAAGGCAAATAGGCCTAATATGTTGTGATAAAACGCACGGAAGAGCAAATATGAGTAATAAAATATAGAGAAAATATAGAGAAAGCATACTTTGCATAATTATTGAGATGAGAATGGATGGTCACCTTATTGCTCAAGCTTTAAAAAAATCATTCTTTGCCATGTCGACTGAGAAAAAAGAGATCTATAAAATGACCAAATATTGACTCTGCGCTTGAAATCTAACACTGATACCGAGAGAAGGAGACAAACCCATACAACTCTCACCCATTCCCGCCTACTTTAACACTCGCGTCAAAATCTCTACCCTTGACATTCAAGTTATCAACGTTCCCTGCAAAGGAAGTCGATAAAAGACGAAAATTATCTACAAAACTGAACGAAATGTCCAGTAAATCGCAGACAAGAACATCGTGGCTCAAGTCACAGCGCCAGCGAACAGAAAAAGTAAAGCCAAGTGGAAATCAACTCGATTTTTTTTTTAAACACAAGTGACATCTGTCACAATGTTCAAATACCAAACGCACACCGCCGTTGTCGCAAGAACTGAAACCTGTAATAGGTCAAATACCAAACGACGACTGAATATTCCTTCATCCAGCTCCTAAAAACACAGCTCTCGGGACGAAATCCAACATAACGCACTACGTGAAACTGGCATTCAAACAAAATTACGTCAAGTCCAAAAAACACTTGTGGGATCCGAACCCACTACTACACTTGCTAGAGGAACCTGTGTGATTCACCAATGATTCATGTTTCACCTCATAACGTGATGTTAATTCACAAATGATTGCATGGTTTCACCTCATAACGTGATGTTAATTCACAAATGATGACGATGATTTCTAACGATGTGAATGAACGTGAGACGGTGTAACTTAGAGGGTGACGTTCATTGAGCTCAGCTCAAGAGAAGTCATGTATTTGCAATACATGGATAACATAGGGAGATGGTTTCACAATATTAACTTACATTTAAATGAATAATGACGGAATTTAACAGTAATATCTAATTTGTATGAGTAATGAAGCAATGAATTTCCATAGAGTTCCGTTCGAATTATTGGTGCGGGTTTCGAAATCACTACAAATGTGATGTCTCGCTGTATGTATTCATCACGGCAAGAAGTATCCCGTTTAAAAAAAAAAAAATTAAGAAGAAAATAATTTAAGAAGTAATTTCCAAGATTCAAAGCTATCTCGAAACTAGAAAGAAAATACGAGACTCTCGCCCTTACTCTTCCTTCCGCAGGGGGTAGGGGTGGGGTGGGGTGGAGGCCTGGGCTCCCTTGCCAACAAAAGCAACAAAAGCGAGACGACGACTCGATTCAACTTCGAGGTCAGGTCGAGGTCAAAACTTGGGGGAGGAAGATGCTACGGAGAGAGAGAGAGAGAGAGAGAGAGAGAGAGAGAGTCGACAAAAAGAGGAATAAAAAAAGGGGGGGGGGGAAGGGGGGGGGGAATGATGACAGACAAGAATTTGATGATGATGATGATGAGATGATGATGATAATACTAAGAAGGCTTGTTGGACTCACCTGAAGAATGATTTGGAAGCCGTGGCGTGGAAGTGAGGTCTGCCCCTCCTTGCTTCGCAATGTGTCTCCCCTTCTTCGGCCGCCCTCCCCACTTGTCTGTCCGACAGGCCCCGCCCCGATCGGCCTTTCCCAGCCAATGGCGAGCCGCAGAAACCACCTCCTCCTCCCCCCGAATCTCTCGTTCCCCCTCGTGAAAACAAGGCTTTTCCTATCCCCCTCTCCCTCGCCCCAGCTCCGCCCTCAAACGAGCCTCCTCCTGCTGCTGCTGCTGCCCCCGCCGCCGCCGCGCCCTCCTCCTCTGACGTGAGTGAGGCCAGGGTCGGTATAAATAGGGGTCAGGCGCACTGGATCGTCGTCAGTCACTGCCGAAGGTTCTCCAGAGAACAGCTTTTCGCAAAGATGGCCTTCGCTCTAGCACTCGCCCCAGCCACCCTGGTGCTGATGGTGATCGTTGTGGTGGGCGCCGCCCTGCAAGCCGCCACCCAGGAGCGCAAGAAGAGAAAGCAACAACAGTGTGTGCCGAAAAGAGTCTCATCCAAAACCCGAAGCGGTGACGACCTGGAGATTGCCCGACCCACGACCGCCCCCGGACCCACCCCGCTGCCCGTCATCGGCAACATCCACAACATGGCTAAATACGCCGAGTGCCCCTACGAAGGATTTTCCGCCCTCGGGAGAAAATACGGAAATGTGTACAAACTTTACATCGGCGGCACTCCCGCAGTCGTCGTCGGCGACTACGACGGATTGAAGGAGGTCCTAGTGACCAAGGGCAACGTCTTTGACGCCAGGCCGAACTTCCTCCGCTTCAGAGAATACTTCGGGGGAAACCGAGATCTATGTGAGTATATGCTGCTGCAGTGGACACTTTTTCCAATGTACGAGGAAACTCAGGCATTGCGTCGCATTCTGCCAATCTAAGAACTCAAGTCATCTTAAAATCTTTAAATCTTGAACTCCTAGATAATACATAACTTTCTGTAACTCCTGTACCCGTTAAAAACTGCAACGGAATCCATAAACTCTTATTTCTAGAAAATACGCCATTTTCTGTAACTCTTGTACCCGTTAAAACAACAAAATCCATTCACTCTTATTTCTAGAAGATACACCTTTTCTGTGACTCCTGTACCCGTTAAAAACTGCAACAAAATTCATTAACTCGTATTTCTAGAAAATACACCAATTTCTGTAATTCTTGTAATCGTTAAAAACTTCAAAATATTTTACTAACTCTCATTTCTAGAAAATACACCATTTTCCGTAACTCCGGTAATCGTTAAAAACTTCAACAAAATTCATTAACTCTTATTTCTAGAAAATACACCATTTTCTGTAATTCCTGTTATCGTTAAAAACTTCAAAAAATCATAACTCTTATTCTATACATCATTTTCTGTAATTCCTGTTATCGTTAAAAACTTCAAAAAATTCATAAACTCTTATTTCTAGAAAATACATCATTTTCTGTAACTCCTGTAATCGTTAAAAACTTCAAAAAAATTCAGTAACTCTTATTTCTAGAAAATACACCATTTGCTGTAACTCCTGTAATCGTTAAAAACTTAAAAAAAACTCAGTAACTCTTATTTCTAGAAAATACGCCATTTTCTGTAACTCTTGTAATCGTAAAAACTTCAAAAACAAATTCAATAACCCTTATTTCTAGAAAATACACTTTTTCTGTAACTCCTGTAATCGTTAAAAACTTCAAAAAAATTCAATAACTCTTATCTAAAATATACCATTTTCTGTAACGCCTGTAATCGTTAAAAACTTCAAAGAATTCAATAACTCTTATTTCTAGAAAATACACCATTTTCTGTAACTCTGTAATCGTTAAAAACTTAAAAAAAATTCATTAACTCTAATTTCAGTCAATCTAACAACAGCCACCAATCTCTTTTGTGTTGATTCTATGAAAAAAAAAATCCCCCTACCGTCCACAAAGTCCCACAAAATCCAACTAAGCACCAGCTCATTGTTTACATAAAGACTAACAGGCCCTTTGAAGGCCAAGGTTTGCGGAAATGCCTGAGTTTTTTCCTTTTTTGCAATTTTTTTTTCTTTCATACGCCGTCTCGCCTCTTCGCCATTCAAGTTTCATGTAACTCTATCCCACCAGAATTATGTCGAATACTTTTACTCCCTCCTCCTCCTCCTCCTCCTCCACGCTATCAGCATCAATGTCTATAATTATCGACGACTCAGCGTTCATCATTCGAGCAGACTCCGAACGGAAGTCACATTCAAGCGACTTTTATCTTTCTTCTTCGCTCATCCGAAACTTATCATCATCGCGTCTAGACATCCAGTAACACCGTTACTTAAGCCGATTCTCACAAACGAACGTTCAGGACATTTCAGACGTTCAAAGTCCCCCGCGGAATCTACTCGCCCCTCACGGGGCACGACCGAATACCCACTAAAAATAGAACTTTCCCAACTTTGCTTTATCTCCGTGACCACTTCCCATCCCTGGCCAAACGACAGAGTACACAGATCCTTCGACTTTTTCCCAAGAGCGGAAAGACGATCGGAGACGAGACCGTACGAAAACCACCGTCCATTTCCAGCCAGATTCAATGGCAGGTGTGGTCGAACACCACTCCGATCGCCCGGTGTTGCCAAACGGTGGTCGCTAGACAAAACAAGCTCGCGCTGCTGATGATGATGATGATGATGATGTTGCATGGATGAGCGTCGTCACCCGGTCCTGCTGAAAGGGAAATTAATGTCTCCGGGGAGAGAGAGAGAGAGAGAGAGAGAGAGAGAGAGAATTTGCCTTAATGCATGTAAATATTAAGTCATGCACGTAATTCCCGATGGTTTACAAGCTATATTTCTTTTATCTTGCAACGAGATTCTTAAATAGAGAGAGAGAGAGAGAGAGAGAGAGAGAGAGAATTTGTATTAATGCATTTAATGTTAACAGACATGTACGTAACTCCCGATGGTTTGCAAGCTATATTTCTTTATATTGCAACGAGACGGTAAAACCAGATCCCCAATTCTTAAATACAGAGAGAGAGAGAGAGAGAGAGACTCAAAACACTCTCCATTACAAATTAATCTAACACATTATTCGTATATACGTAACAAAATCCAAAAACCACAAATTTTCAGCTCAACCTGAAACACAATCTAGGATCCTTAGCAAAACACTGATAAAACCGTCGTAACGTATGTATATATGAGGACTTCATGAAAATAGAGTAAAGATCACCGTGCGTTCGTTAGTCGGTTATAATCGCCCGCCTGGGGCCACTAATGACCTTGGCTCACATATGATCTTAGTTCAGCGAGATTAACAGCTGATTCGGCCACTAGCAGGTGTTGCCACACCTCCCCTCCCCCGACCCCGACAAAACCAGTTTTACAGAAGCGGGATGTTCCGCCTGGGCTGCTGCTGTTGCTGCTGCTTCTGCTGTCGCACAGCACTATTAGAAGTGCAGCAGCGATTTAGGGGACCTTTTGCACATGGCTGCACACGTGTCGACTGGGCGATTGCTTACGCATAGTATTTATACGGTTAGGCATAATATTTATTTTAAAGAGGTTTCTTTGCCATAGCTTTACATGATGGAAGTTGCAGTTAGGTTTGTGTTATACATATACATTTATCTATATACACATGTGTATACATTATATATAAACATAATTATATACGGTTATATATATATCTATATATATATATCCATATATATATATATACATATATATACATATATATGATATATATATATATATATATATATATATATACAGAGAAAGAGAGAGAGAGAGAGAGAGAGAGAGAGAGAGAGAGAGAGAGAGAGATCCACACATTCACACAACACACACACGCACACACACAATATATATATATATATATATATATATATATATATGTGTGTGAATACATTATATAAATATACATACACACACAAATACACACACACACACATATATATTATATATATTCTATTAATATATAAATATATATATACTATAGTATACATAGGAGAGAGATAGAGAGAGAGAGAGAGGAGAGAGAGGAGAAGAGAAGAAGATTCATTAAGTGCTGAAAGGGGGAAGAAGGAGAAGAAGGTTAGGAAACATGGGTTGAGGGGTGGGTGGAGGGATTACACAGGATGGGCCGGGACAAGGGTCTAGCCTTCAGGTATAAGAAATCCCAGGTACTAAAAAGTACTCCAAGGTGACCTACCTAAGGCTTGCTGTGAGTGTGTGTGTGTGTGTGTGTATACGTATGTGCGTGTGCACGCATGTGTACGCATCTCTCTAGACAGCAATGGAAGACTGGTGAATACGAGTCTTGCAATTTTAATAGCTGGTGTTATGAGATTTCTGTCTATGGCCGAGAGAGAGAGAGAGAGAGAGAGAGAGAGAGAGAGAGAGAGTTGAGAGAGAGAGAGAGAGAGATGCTACTACCATCAAATATATAAGAAAGTTTTTCAGCCATTAGTTTGCTTATGATATAATAATAATAATATTAGTGTCACTTTAAAATAACAATAACAGTAGAAGTTAGTGGAAGAAGTAACATGTAAAGAATATAACTAAAATCCACCATTTAAAAAAAAAAAACTGAAAGAGCGTTAACGATATTGTCTCCCAATTCAGTGTCATTAAACACAATTTCATTTCTCACAAGAACACAGACCTTTACTTGTCCCAACCGCAATAATCCAATAAAAGACAGAAGGAATAAGAAATAGAGAGAGAGAGAGAGAGAGAGAGAGAGAATCCTCAAATATCCGAAAGCAGCTAGGAAAACGGCTTCTGAAGAAGCCATGGTTGGAGAGGAGCAGTAGACGGGAGGATTCTCCAAGCTGCAATACACTGCCCAGACAGACAGACAAACGGAGAAACACATAACACCGAGTTACTAAGGATATACTCCTCATCTAATGTCATTCGTCATAAAAAAAGCAAGGTCAAAAGCATAGAGGGGATGGGGGGGGGGGGGGAGTGGAGTGAAGGAGGGGGAGAGAGAAAGAGCTGAAGAGATCTCTTCCCTCCCTCTCCACCTCCTCCTTACCCCTTCCTGTTTAGTATGAGACGTGAGACGGGACAAACGCAGAATATCGTCCCCCCCCCCCCCGCACACAAACACAAAAACCCCCAAACCCCCCCCACGTCCACCCTCTGACTCTGAGAGAAAAGTTGAAAAGTTAAATTTAGCAAAGGCTCGACGCTGCGCGAAGAGTTACGCGCCGTATTTTCGGTCTCGTATTGTTTGCTGCATAAGGCCTTTTTCGTGCACTGACTCCTTGTATCTGGGTATGATTTCATGGCTCTTATTCTCGGTGGGAACGTTATTTGATCGCGCTAATTTTATGGCTGTTCTAATAAAACATCATTTGTCGGATTGGATCCTCTCTGGAAAAAGACCACTAAAACTTTTTGCATAAGTGCTAGGGATTGCTTCGCTCTAACAAATATAATATTATATATATATATATATATATATATATATATATAATATATATATATATATATATATATTATATGAATAAAAAAAATTTAAAAATATATTTTATGTAAATCTAGCAATTTTTTCCTTCTTAATTATAAAAAAAGTATACCATCTCACACTCTTTTAAGCATTTCCTGATGTACTTAATCGTTTTTTCTTTTCTTCTTCTTGCGACCGCAGCCCTCGCCCTATGCGACTACTCTGAACTCCACAAGAAGCGCATCTCCCTCGTGAGGAATTACCTGACCTTCCGCGGCACGGAATCCTCTTTCTTGGAGCGCTTCGAGGACAACATCGCCGCCGAGATGCCCACTCTCACCGACCAAGTAAGTACCACTCGATATTATTAATGTTACCCGACCTATTCCTTAACCAAGATAAGACACCCTTTTCCGATCTCGATGTTGAATATCATCTTCCTGGGCATTTCTTAGTTGGTATTTATTTTTGCTTTTTTTTATTTTTATATATATTTTATTTACGTTTTATTTTTATCTATCTTTTAGCTATTCGAATTTTTTTCATTGATATTTCTATTCTGGTACTAACATTTTATTATCATTATTTTTCATCTTCATACATATTTATTTACGTTTTATTTTTACTTAATTTTTAGTGATTCACAGTTTTTTTTTTAATTATATTTTTACTCTGGTATTTATTTTTCATTTGCGCATAGTTAAAATTTCCATGACTTGTTCCGTCGTCTTGACACAGCACGTTCACCCTCTCCTTCCAGATCGACCAGGTCCTGAACAAGCCCGTCAAGACCAAGGAACTCCTGTCCTACTGCGCCATGAACATCTTCAGCGGGTACATGTGTTCCCGGAAATTCGACTACGACAACAAGACCTTCCAGAAATTCGTCCGCGACTTCGACTTCATCTTCGAGGACATCAACAACGGTCACGTGACAGACTCCCTGCCGTGGCTGGCGCCGTTCTTCCGCTCCTACTTCAACACGATCAAGGGCGTCACGCAGAACATCCGCGACTTCATCCTGGAGACCGTCTTCAACGAGAAGTACCGCCAGTTTCAAGAGGACCCCCAGAACGTATCCGATCTGGTCGACGCTTGCTTCGCCATTATGCATGTGAGTTCCTTTTCCTTGTTTGTTTTTTTTGTTTTTTCTTTTTTTTTATAAAAATCAAGGGAAAGATGGCCGATAGCAGGACAAAACTTTAAAAAAAAATCTTCAGTGACAAAATGAAAAAAAATAGTAAGAACAGAAAGAACGAGGATAAAGAACCTGGTACAATTCTAATCGATTACAAATGAGCAACCATAACAAAGTATCACATTTATTCCGACAGAGAGATGACAAGGATGAGAAATGGGACTGGGAAACCATCCTGTACATCATCGAGGACCTCCTGGGAGGATCCTCCGCCATCAGCAACATCGTCATGAGGTTCCTCGGGTTCATTCTCGTCAACCCTGAATCGATCGAGAAACTGCACGAAGAGGTAAAAAAAAAAAAAAAATCATTTATGCTTGGTCACTGATCTAATACTAAACTGTGTGAATTCTTGACGTCTGGAACAGATGCATTTATGACTCGACATAACTGAGACATTATTGTATTCCTTTGCCTCCCCCGCAGATCGACGCCAACATTGGAAGGGATCAAGCACCCACCTTGAGTGACAGATCCAACATGAACTACAGCAGGGCCGTCTTGTACGAAGTCTTGAGAATGACCTCTTCCCCAATCGTACCTCACGTCGCTACCGAGGACGCTACCATTGGCGGTAAGTTTAGCACGAACGCCCGGTCCTTAATTTGGGTAATTTTGAGCTTAGAAGCTCCACTTTACCAAAGTTTCTAAATATCCAGTCTAAATTCTCTCAGCATAACTTCTGCAATGTCTGGGCACTTATTGAAATGACACCTGTGGCGTTATACACACTTCTTCACCTGCAGCAGCAACAATGCATTATTCATCTCTTTCATCAACAGGCTATTACGTTGAAAAGGGCTCCACCATCATCCTGAACAACTACGACATGAACATGAACCCCAAGTTCTGGGATGAACCTGAGAAGTTCAAGCCAGAGAGATTCATCGTCGACGGGGAACTGAAGAAGCCAGCCCACTTCATCCCCTTCAGCACCGGCAAGAGGTCCTGCGTCGGCTACAAAGTGGTCATGGACATCACCTTCTTCGTCACGACGACGCTCCTCCAGAGATACGACATCAGACTGCCAGAGGGCGTCACCCCCGACCTCCCCAAGGGCAAAATCTCCCTCACCTGGGACAGCTTCGAAATGATCTTTTCCCCAAGAAAGTAAATTATTTTCCAAAAATGAGAGAGAGGAGAGAGAGAGAGAAAAAAAAAAAGGGTTATTCAGGAACTAACATATCACGTTTTAAAAAATATATATATATATATATATATATATATAATATATATATATATATATATATATATATCTATGTATCGTATATATTATATATACTTATAGGGAATGTCTTCGCGTACTCCCGTCACCGAGGACGGGAATGTGAGTTAAAAAATAACCAATATGATTAAAGTCACTGAAATTTTTTTTAATGAGGAGTGAACGCTCAGTTGGGAAGGTGGACTTCAATGAGAACTTCGTTGCGCTCTCCCATCTCGAGCTGTTCCGCTAAATACGATTGAGATCTAAGTCACTGTTTTGAAAAAAAAAAAAAAAAAAAAAAAAATTAAGTCACTGTTTTGAAGAAAAAAAAAATTTAAGTCACTGTTTTGGAAAATAAAAAAAAATTTAAGTCACTGTTTTGAAAAAAAAAATACGTTCGATATTATAGCGTAAGAAAGAAAAGGCTTTCTCTACTTGGGTTTTTTTCTTGAGAAAGTCGCCTTTCTTCTTAATCGTGATGAAAGTCCAGCTACCTAAACTTCATATTGTTATCGTTTTCTCACGAGGGTATGAACATTTCTCTGTTATTATCCTGAAAACTAACATGTTTTTGTTTCGTCATTGTGTAAGGTTTCGTGTGACGTTGATTAATAACATTATTATTATTATTATTATCATTATTATTATTATGGTATTATTATTATTATTATTATTATTATTTTTATTATTTGCCGGAAACGATTTTCACCTGAGAATTCAACGCCTTGTTGCCACACCAACCACGTTTCCACAACTTTCATGTCAAGTCTGTGTCATTTTCTCGTCCCTTTTCATCGTCTTTTGCAGCCTTTCCAAAATTTTTTGAAACTTCAGACTTTCCTAAATTTTCTGGAACTTCAGCCTTTCCAAAATTTTCTGGAACTTCTTCGCAAACCCGACTTCCAAGCCAGTATATTCCAGATCAACGAAATCTGAATGTCAAAGTTAATCCTTCAATTCCTTGAGGCTTTTTTTTTTTTTTTTTTTTTTTTGACCGTTCTGCATTTAGCGTTAGCGGAGTTATTTCTTAATTTTCTTAACATTTAAGCCTTAATTTTTTTGTTTGATCGTTTCGTCTGCAACTTACTATTCTACTTACGGGGGTGACCTTCACTGGCTGTTGGGTAATACCGCCCCACCTCGCCCCCCCCCCCCCCCCTCCCCCCCCCCCCCCCCCCCCCCCCCCCCTAAAAAGATGTCTTCTTTTGAACTGTCCCCGCGAGTGTCTCCGATTTCATCTTGCATATTTATTATATCTTTTCTCCTTCGTCTTTTCTTCGCCGACTTTCTGAAGAGAGAAAGCGATCGGGTATTAAAAAAAAAAAATAAAAAAAAAAAGAGCAACGATCAAATACCTGCCGGCCCTCTGACTGGCGTTCCTGTGCGGAGAACATCTTGGAATCGAGAACATCTTGGAATTTCGAGTGATTTGCCAAACGATAGATCTGGCGTTGCATTTATGGACGAAAATGCGAATCAAAAATCAGATTCCAAAAACATGGAAATTGCGCAAAATTGTCAATTTAGATCGGACCATTCCATGAGCTCTGCAGTACTTCAGTATTCCAAGACTGTTCTTTCCGGTCAGTACAACATAATTCTGTGTGTCATACTGTCTTTGTGTTTCTCATCTCGAGATCTTCAAGAATATTCACCGACCGACTGTCATAACCCCCACTTCATCATGGTACTCGTCACGTGAGTACCAATCATACACACTCACCCATGACAATATCTAGACAATTGTTTTTTAGCAATTGCTCATCATCGACAGTTTACTGCAAATGGCAAGCACACGGGGTCTAATGGTATTTGCAAAAAGAACACAAACGCTTTGTTTATTTCTATGAGAGACATTCTTGTCTATTCCTACCGGGATCTCTCGTTCATTTGTCATTTCCTTTTTTTGTTTATTTTTTTTTCTTGTGTATATTCTGGTCGAACATAGAGTTAAGTGTGTTTCTTTAAGTACTCAATTTTCATTATTACTGTAACTCTCTCTGTTCGTTCCAACGGGGATTGTCCTATCCCCACTCATATGCCCACCTTTTATTGTGTATTTATTTTTGCATTTGTTGTATATTATTATATTTGTGCTTTGTACTCGACAGTTAAAATAAAATGAAAAATAAAATCTGGCTTGTCAGTATCCTCTACTGCCCTGTTTCCTGTGACTTTGAAACTGGCATCAGAATCAAAATTATTTGATCATATTTTCCTTAGAAAAGGAAATGAAATGGAAATACAATGGTTGAAAAATTCTCGTCTTCAGCTTTAGACGAGGGTCTTAAAATGACAAGGTTAAATCTACAAAGGTTATATGAAATAAAAGAAGCAAAGAGATTGGTAATAACGAGAATTCTTTGCTTGCTCAAAGAACTTGCAACCGACCCCTTGGAGAGAATGATGATGCGATAAGTCTCTCTCTCTCTCTCTCTCTCTCTCTCTCTCTCTACACACACACACACACATATATATATATATATATATATATATATATGTATATATATATATATATATATATATATATATTATATATATAGATATATTATAATCTGTAAGTTCGAGGGGGGCTTAAAACAACAATTGACCAAACGTTTCCATGTAAATATATACACAAAACCACACACACACACACAACACCCACACACACATATATATATATATATATATATATATATATATATATATATATATATGTATATATATATAAAAATTTTCACGTTATTTATTTTTATAATAGCGCAAAAATATCTATAATAAACCGTGAGCATAATTTGCAAAGATGGTACTATTACAATGTTCAGGTTACACAGTATAATTCACTAATATTTATTTAATTTGAATCTTATATGCCTTGTTTTAAAAAGTTCTGATGCAAGACGTACGAGGCATTAAGAAATACCTCTTTCCATTACTGTTATCTGAAATTCATAACACCGTAATTTTCAATTGTTTTTCATTACTGCTTACATAAATACTATTCACACACAAAAATTTAAATTGGTATTTTGAAGCTTGCGTAAGATATTAACGCTTGTACGGTTATAATGTCAGAAAAACAAAACTGTAAGCTATTATGGTTTCTGTACAGTGTCGGAGCACATAATAAAGGTCATCAAGCCATTTTGTGTTTTTAAAAAATATATAAAAAAAAATACTCCCACGAAACCTCTGGGTATAACTGGAAACTATACCAACGACTGAAACAGGGCACAGACTCATATGTAAATTGCCCGGTGGTCAGACGCCCTTGAAATGCCCTGTCTCCGGACAAAAAAGTAAAAAAAAAAAATATTTAAAAAAATAGTTTTAACTTGACGCAAAGTAAGTGTCAACAGGATGACCACCCAGACAATGGTTTGTAAGAATTCTTTGCTCTGTTCACAGACTTGGTTTTTTTTTTTTTTTTTTTTTTTTTTTTTTTTTTTTTTTTTTTTTTTTTTTTTTTTTAACTATGTACATGACAAGTCTCTGGCATTTAAGAGCAAAACTTCCAGAAGAACCTCTGGAATATTACTCTGCTGTGCTTCTCTTAGCACAGGTGCTGATCTCTTTCCTGCTCTAATGGGCATTCTCTTCAACAGAAAGTTGCTTGGAAAGTTAGCTTGCTATTGGCTTGCATATTAATCACTGAATAATAATAATAAAAAAAAAAAAAAAAAAAAAATAATAATAATAATTAGATGCCGAAGTAGCTCCAGGACTCATGCAGAAGAGTGTGGTCCTAGAAACAGTGCACGTAGTGAGAAAAGTGAGGGACTCCTAAGGACGCAGGATGCAACCCGGGAGCCCACACTATGAAGAAATATAAAGAAATATAACTGATATAAAAAAAAAATTGATCTAATTATATATTCGATAAGTAACATGTAAGTAAATAAGCGAGATCCACATGCTCTGTGGTTATATGGCGACCAACTGGCGTCATGCAACTCAAGGAGAACACCTGTATATGGTCATTTCAAGGAATGATAGTAATGTTACGGTATAACAGGCTCCTTCAGGAAATACCTGCTATTGAATAGTAGTAGTAGTAGTATCATCAGAGGTAGTTTCAACCCCACGGACAGGGATTCCCAGACGTAATTACAGACTGCCACTGCAATTACCTCGCCAAGTTTGCGGTCTGTTTACACAATGAGGGCTGTTCAGGGTTCGTAAAGCTTACTTTATTACCTTCTAGATATACTTTAACAACAACAACAAAAACAAAAACAACAACAACAACAACAACAACAACAACAACAACAATAATAATAATAATAAAAATAATAATAATTATAATAATAATAATTTCTTTAACCAAGATATGAACATCGGCCAGCTATTAGCAAATATCAGCCCTGATGAGAAGAGAATAATAAGAAGAATTGAAAACACCAAATATAAAATCAATTCCACTGATGCTGCCATCCTCTTTAACAAAACGTTTAGAGAGGGTCTCCTACCTTCAAATAATAATAATAATAATAATAATCCAAACAAAACTTCTTTCAGTTTTTCTTCTGAAGATTGAAAAAAGAAACCCACAAATTCAATTGTAACTTGTTTACTTCTAAGTATTTACATTAAGTTTTACTCCACACTCGAGTACTTTCAGGCCCTTCTGTGGCATCTTCAAGAGATGTTGGGATGTTAGCCTGGGTCAAGGCCCAGCAGTCTTCTGGAATTCTTCTCGTTGTGCTGTCATTTATGCGATGGCTTTGTTCTGGTTTTCTTGAGAGTTGCCAATCCCCTCTTGTCGCTCTGATATCCTGAGCTGATGGTCAATGGAATTCACCCTTGTGGTAAGGGTGTGGTCACCGAAAGTCTGTTGGGCAGGAAAACCTAATCTCCGGTCAGCAGGGTTGTCAATCTTAGCTTCTTTTAATATCAAAGCTCGGTTATGGGATCTCTGAGGTAAAAACCTTTGTTTCCTTCAATTACTTTGATCTCTTCTGATAAGCGCACTTCTACTACCCTCCTGTGACTAATTTTGTTGCTTTTGTATAATAAGCTACTGTTTTTGAAATCCATCCTATGGTTCATTTTCCCAACAATGTCTAGCTATAGCACTCCCGAGAGTTTAAGCTGTACTGCCCTCTATGTTCTTGGACTCTAGTCCTTATTCCCCTACCTGATTCCCCCACATATCGGTGGCTCCCACAATTATTGCAATTGATTATATATACCCCCGCTACATCATCTGTATTACTGTCTTCTCCTTCAATTTATTTTTACATACTTTGTTTTTTAAAGTATTATCAAATGTATATACAAAATTTATATTGACTTTCTTTCATTTTTGAAGTGATTTGTTTCTCTTTTAGGCATAAAAGGGAGGGCAACTATTTTCTTGTTTTCTTTATTCCATGTACTCTCTACATTCGCTCTGTAAAATATTTTTCTAGCTTTGTTGAGTGCCCTTTTTCTGAACCATTCCGGGTATGCTAAGCATCGAAGCTTTTATCGATGTAATTTATTTCTTGCTCTATCTTGCAAGGGTCACACGTTCTCATTGCCCTAGAAATAACCCGTTAGAACCCCTATTTTTATATCATGACTATGAAAAGAGAAGAAATGAATATATGAGTTTGTATGTGTGGGCTTTCTATATGTGCTAATTCATATCCTGTTTCTTTTCTTTCTATGAGTATGTCTAAAAAGGGCAGTTTATTATTGTTACTTTTCTCTAAAGTGAACTGGATATTGTTATCAAACTTATTGAGCTCATCTAGAAAAGTTTCTATTTTATTTCCATCCCCTTGCAGAATAGCAAAAATATCATCCACGTATCTCCACCATCCTTGCAGTTTTAAGTTAGGGACATTCACATTAGGAACTAGATTAGTTTCGAAATATTCTATATAGATGTTAGCGAGTATAGGTGATAATGAGGACCCCATAGCTACTCCATATTTTTGTTTGTAAACATGTCCCTCAAACGTGAAATAAGTATCACTGACACACAATTTGATCAACTCAAGGAAGACGCCTATTTCGATGTTTGGATTGAAAATACCCTCATTTATGTTTAGTCTGTAGAATTCTAATACTTTACCTAAGGGGACATTGGTGAATAATGCTACTACATCAAAACTAACCATGTGTCCCTTTATATTCTTTTTCTTAACTTTGTCTATGAATTACTGAATGTTTAATATGGGATTCTGAAAATATACCTAAGTATATTCCTAGTTCTCCAGCTAACCACACAGCTAAGTTTTTGTTAGGAGATTTCCTACTAGAAACAATAGGGCGTAGTGGGCAGCCCTCCTTGTGTATTTTGTTTTCTGCCATATATATATCAAGTTCAGGTAATTTACTGAGAATAATTTAGTGCATAGCATGTCCTTTCCCATTACCTAGTCTACTGATTATTTTCTTCACATCGATAAAGGTATTCTGAAGCTTTTGGATTGTTGGAGGATTCTCTCTTTTAGCATAAGTAGTTCATCATCTAGTAGCCTGTACATTTTAACCTATATTCTGAGCTATTCATGATGACAATACTACCCCCTTTGTCAGCTTTCATAATTCTAATATCTTTGTAGCTTTTTAATCCCTTCAGAGCGATACTAAATCTCCTTGGCAAGATATCTCCAAGTTTGCTTTCATTACTTCCTATCATCACTCCTCTGAGAAAAGGAGCTAAAATCATTGTGATGTTCACATTAAGGTAGTTAATCTTGCTGTTGAATTTCTATGTTAATATTGTTTGTAGTCCCTGCACAAAAATTTTATCCTAGCCCTAGTGCTGCTGTTTCATCCCTAGTCAATAATCTACTTGAGATATTCTTTTATATTACCATATTGCTAAAATGTTTATCCAAACCGAATTACTAAATAAACTCTCAAACTTATTTTTATGTTGACCATGTTACGATTTGTATCAAAGTTTACTCTACTGTTGACCTGCCCAACAACTTTTTGTACCACTCACCCCTTATGGTCTCTTGAAGTTGCAAGAGCTTAGGGAGAAGAAAGAAGCTGCATTTGCTGGTGTAAGGAGTACACAAAACACACTTCAAGAGACCATAAGGGGTGAGTGGTACAAAAAAGTTGTTGGGCAGGTCAACAGTAGAGTAAACTTTGATACAAATCGTAACATGGTCAACATTAAAAATAAGTTTGAGAGTTTATTTAGTAATTCGGTTTTGGATAAAATTTAGCAATATGGATAATATAAAGAATATCTCAAGTAGATTATTTGACTAGGGATGAAACAGCAGCACTAGGGCTAGGATTAAATTTTTGTGCAGGGACTACAAACAATATTAACATAGAATTCAACAGCAAGATTAACTACCTTAATGTTGAACATCACAATGATTTAGTCCTTTTCTTTTCTCAGAGGAGTGATGATAGGAAGTAATGAAAGCAAACTTGGAGATATCTTGCAAGGAGATTTAGTATCGCTCTGAAGGGATTAAAAAGCTACAAAGATATTAGAATTATGAAAGCTGACAAAGGGGTAGTATTGTCATCATGAATAGCTCAGAATATAGGGTTAAAATGTACAGGCTACTAGATGATGAAACTACTTATGCTAAAATAGAGAATCTCCAACAATCCAAAAGCTTCAGAATACCTTTAATCAGAATGTGAAGAAAATAATCAGTAGACTAGGTAATGGGAAGGACATGCTATGCACTAAATTATTCTCAAGTAAATTACCTGAACTTGCATATATATATATGGCAGCCCCAAAATACACAAGGAGGGCTGCCCACTACGCCCTATTGTTTCTAGTAGGAAATCTCCTAACAAAAACTTAGCTGTGTGTGGGTTATAGCTGGAGAACTAGGAATATACTTAGGTATATTTTCAGAATCCCATATTAAACATTCAGTAGATTTCATAGACAAGTTAAGAAAAAGAATATAAAGGGAACACATGGTTAGTTTTGATGTAGTAGCATTATTCACAAATGTCCCCTTAGGTAAAGTATTAGAATTCCTACAGACTAAACATAATGAGGGTATTTTCAATCCAAACATCGAAATAGGCGTCTTCCTTGAGTTGATCAAATTGTGTGTCAGTGATACTTATTTCACGTTTGAGGGACATGTTTACAAACAAAAATATGGAGTAGCTATGGGGTCCTCATTATCACTATACTCGCTAACATATATGGAATATTTCGAAACTAATCTAGTTCCTAATGTGAATGTCCCTAACTTAAAACTGCAAGGATGGTGGAGATACGTGGATGATATTTTTGCTATTCTGCAAGGGGATGGAAATAAAATAGAAAACTTTTCTAGATGAGCTCAATAAGTTTGATAACAATATCCAGTTCACTTTAGAGAAAAGTAACAATAATAAACTGCCCTTTTTAGACATACTCATAGAAAGAAAAGAAACAGGATATGAATTCAGCACATATAGAAAGCCCACACATACAAACTCATATATTCATTTCTTCTCTTCATAGTCATGATATAAAAATAGGGGTTCTAACAGGTTTATTTCTTAGGGCAATGAGAACGTGTGACCCTTGCAAGATAGAGCAAGAAATAAATTACATCGATATAAAAGCTTCGATGCATTAGCATACCCGGAATGGTTCAGAAAAAGGGCACTCAACAAAGCTAGAAAAAAAATATTTTACGAGCGAATGTAGAGAGTACATGGAATAAAGAAAACAAGAAAATAGTTGCCCTCCCTTTTATGCCTAAAATGAAACAAATCACTTCAAAAATGAAAGAAAGTCAATATAAATTTGTATATACATTTGATAATACTTTAAAAACAACAAAAAAAAGTATGTAAAAATAAATTGGAAGGAGAAGACAGTAAATACAGATGATGTAGCGGGGTATATATAATCAATTGCAATAATTGTGGAGACAGATATGTGGGGGAATCAGGTAGGGGAATAAGGACTAGAGTCAAGAACATATAAGGGCAGTACAGCTTAACTTCTCAGGGAGTGCTATAGCTAGACATTGTTGGGAAAATGACCATAGGATGGATTTCAAAAACAGTAGGCTTATATACAAAAGCAACAAAATTAGTCACAGGAGGGTAGTGAGAAGGTGCGTTATCAGAGAGATCAAAGTAATTGAAGGAAACAAAGGTTTTACCTCAGAAGATCCCATAAGCCGAGCTTTGATATTAAAGAAGCTAAGATTGACCCTGCTGACCTGGAGATTGAGGTTTCCTGCCCAACAGACTTTCGGTGACCACACCCTTACCACAAGGGTGAATTCCATTGACCATCAGCTCAGGATATCAGAGCGACAAGAGGGGATATTGGCAACTCTCAAGAAAACCAGAACAGCCATCGCATAAATGACAGCACAACGAGAAGAAGTTCCAGAAGACCTGCTGGGCCTTGACCAGGCTAACATCCCAAACATCTCTTGAGAATGGGGCCACAGAAGGGCCTGAAAGTACTCGAGTGTGGAGTAAAACTTAATGTAAATACTTAGAAGTAAACAAGTTACAAATTGAATTTGTGGGTTTCTTTTTCAATAATAATAATAATAATAATAATAATAATAATAATAATAATAATAATAATAATAATAAAATAATAATAATAATAATAATAACAAACTTCATGCTTCTCAACCACTAGCGAGACGCATAAAATACCCAGTTTCACAAGGACAAAGTCTCTCTCTCTCTCTCTCTCTCTCTCTCTCTCTCTCTCTCTCTCTCTCTCTCTCTCTCTCTCCAGGAAGGAATACTTGCAATATGTTCTGCAGACATCTTTCATTTCTCAAGGACGGGAGAATCAAAACCATACACCAGATGGGACGTTCCAAATTTTGCAAATAAAATAAAATAAAATAAAACAAAACATAATAAATAAAATAAGTTGAAAAAAGACTGAGCACTCAGATGGGTGTTTGATCATCCAGGTTGCAGTATACAAAACAACAATCTATTCGTGATTTTGTTGAATGATTTGCAATATTGTACATAAAGACTGTTCTTAATGAGAGCAAAGTTACATCAACATAGGTAAACACCTAATTAAATAATTTTCAGAGGAAATCTAAAAAAACTCTTAACAATAAAAAAACGGAAATGCTGACTGAACGATATACCACGGTACTTTAATGCATCCAATGTGAAGAAAATATTTAAAAATGTGTCATAGCGCTCAGGAGGCTTAAGCAACTTATAGACTGACATGACAAATCATTACTGTAACCCCACCGCCATTTTTTCATTCATAGATGAAACAAAACAAGCTACCCCCTGAAAGATTAAACATAAATATGTTAGTTTTTTCAGTATAAAATTACCGTTCTCCTTTGTGCTTTAAATACTTCATTCTCCATCTTGAAGCAACCTAATTATTGGCGAACCTAAGTCTCACTTTATATTTTGAATCAATTTAATGGATAGATTATGTATCAATTCATATTTCCAACGGTCTTGGTGATTCAATTTCAACTCTGAACCGGCTTGAGTTTGACAGATCGTGACACACAGCTGCATATAATCTAACTCCTAAGTACAAAGTCACCGCCAAGCCTTGAAAATGACAGGAATATATAATACGTAAAAAAAATAATAATAATAATCCAACGACTTGCTCGCAGAAGCGTACGCGCTCAGTTACATCCGGTTTTCTACCAATTTCCTGGAAACAACTCATACGGACACATTAGTGCGCGGTCGATGATGTCAGCGAAGATGGAAGGTGGGCAAAAAAACCAGAAATCCACACAAAATACGTCTGATACATACATACATGCATAACACGGACAACGAAGGAAGTGTATAAATAGAGAGAGAGAGAGAGAGAGAGAGAGAGAGAGAGAGAGAGAGAGAGAGAGAGAGAGAGAGATACATGCATGAATAATACGGGCAATGAAGAAGTGTATATATATATATATATATATATATATATATATATATATATATATTATATATATATATATATGATATATATATATAGTATATATATATATATATATATATATATATATATATATATATATATATATATATATATATATATATATATATAGAGAGAGAGAGAGAGGAGAGAGAGAGAGATGAGAGAGAGAGAGAGAGAGAGATTTGAGAGACATGATTTCATTACTAAAATTTGAAGGTTATTAAAACCAAAAATTGCACACCAAATATGTCTGATACATATACATACGTGCATAATACGGGCAATTGAGGAAGTGTAGAGAGAGAGAGAGAGAGAGAGAGAGAGAGAGAGAGAGAGAGAGAGGAGTTTCCATTACTCTTAAAACAAATTATAAAAAAATTTGAAGGCTGACAAAGTCCAAAAATGCTGCTCTTCATGATATCAAAGCTTAGACATCATTTAGGGGACTAAGACAAGTGTGCAGGAAGCTGTTTCAAATTAGAATAAAACTGGTTTGATAACGAAGGCAATTATACGATACAGATATAAGTGAATGTTCAATGTTTATGCGGCATTTCGAGTCAGAAATTTTACAGCTTGCGTAGGAGATAGAGAGAGAGAGAGAGAGAGAGAGAGAGAGAGACACGTGATTCTTGGGTTATTATTATTATATAAAAAAAAACACTTCCCAGTCACCGGTTTTGTGATAATTCAAAACGTCAATCTGATAATTTTAGCAGTCGCAAAACATGATGCATTTAAAGGCACAACTAATCATGCTTTGGGAGTGACAAAAAACTCCCTTTCCTGGAATTCCACTGTCTGTTGACATAATATCAGTCGGTTAACTAAATGGTAGTAATTCAATAGCATATATATATATATATATATATATATATATATATATATATATATATATATATATATATATTTCTATTTAAATGTATACATACATATATAATATATATATATATATATGTAAGTAGTATATATATATATATATATATATATATATATATATATATATATATATATATATAACGCTCTAAGATATGGTGGTTAGTAGTAACTCGAAAAATAGAAGATTGTTGTGGGAGAAGTACATCCCAGGTGGTCCTTAAAATACATTTATGCAACGTTTCAAAACGCAAAGTTACAAATACAAGACAAAATACATTATAAACGACAAGGTAAGAAAATAAAAAATAAAAACTAGTTGTAGCAGAACCAACCATCAAGAGAGAAAGTAAGGACAGAAGTCAGAAGGAAACAAACCGAATGAGGCCGGCAAACAGCTCACGTTAGGTAAAGAGTTGTCGAGGAAGACTGCGTGTTCAATTGAGGAACAAGCTGTTTAATAAACAAGGACTCCAGAATTGTCGCTAGTTTGCCATTCGGTGCCCGTCCCAATATTTCAAAATCTTTGTATTGTATATTCTGTTTGCATTTATTGGTGTGTTGTCTCATGTTAGAAAATTCAGGATTAGCAAAGGGTTAAGTTTATCCTTAAATTTAAACAAACTACCTAAACTGAGTGGATTTGTTGGGATGATATTAAATCTAATAGCTGGTATAAATGAAATATGAGTTTTCTTAGTGGATCGTAGAAAATTTTTGTCATGGATTAAAGGTACATTTGCGTAAAATGGAAGCTTAGGCACAGTAAGTAAGGAGACTTTTGGAATAAAAACGTTATTAAGAAGTTTAAAAACATATCTGTGAAAGAGTGTAGTGGGAAAATAATTGTTAGTAAAATATATATACACATATATATAATAATATTTATATATATATATATATATATATATATATATATATATATATATATATATATATTATATAGAGAGAGAGGAGAGAGAGAGAGAGAGAGAGAGAGAGAGAGAGAGAGAGAGAGAGAGGGCGAGAGATAGAGAGAGAGAGATATGTATATATATATATATATATATATATATATATATATATATATATATATATATATATATAAGTAATTGCTGCATGTAGCGCGTGCGTATAACCAAACCTTTATAAAAGACCGGTTATACTAAAAAACCCACAAGCACCTGATGATCACACCCTTACCTCGCGTCAGGGTCACAATTGACTTTTAATGCCAGACACAAATCACATCACACTGACGTCACTGTCATGCTATTCCAGCCAATCTTACCGAGCAAACTGCAAAAAATTAACAAAGCCAGAGTGAAATAAGAGACTGTCGTGGTCTCAGCTTCTACCGTGAAGGAGAGGATCGTGGGGAGAGGTGGGGGGGGGGGAGAAAGAAGAAGATTATTGTATAGAGAGTGTTCCTAGAAAAGTTGCCCAGGCGTAAACCACGAGACTTCTTCTTTCATGTGGTCTGGGGAAACCCGAAGTACAGAAACTGTGATCCTGTGATCTGAAAGGATGACGCGGGATCGATGGAAGAGAGAGAGAGAGAGAGAGAGAGAGAGAGAGAGAGAGAGAGAGAGAGAGAGATTCACTCTTAAGAGAAGGTTTCAATGAGGGTTAATCAGGAGAGAGAGAGAGAGAGAGAGAGAGAGAGAGAGAGAGAGAGAGAGAGAGAGAGAGAGAGATCCTCTTTGCTTCCATATTTCTTCGCTCGTTTCATAAAGCAAAATAAATAGGTTCTGTTGGCTTTACTGGTATTCGTGTCTATGCAAGTACAAGCAAATTTGGACATACAAGGAACAGAAGAGTTCCATTTTATAATTTATTTTGTCATTGAGTAAAATTTCCAGTAAGGGGACTTGGATCACTATTTACCGATGCGTTGAAATTCCCACGTTGGACTAGCATAGTACAGTAGTCTGGACCTCCGGTGATATCTTAGAGAATTACTTTAATTTCCCAAACAAACCATTCATGTGAATGATGAAATGTTAACCGTTTCGACATCTACATTTGATTTTCATAAACGACATTAGTTATGAAACTAATTCCAAATCCACATCTGTCAGACGACTCTATAATAAATCGGTATTTCTTCATTTTGTTACTATATACTGTATAGCCCTTCTTTGGACTAACGTTGTTAACCTATACTGTACGTTATATGACCTCAAATAAACTCATTAGCAATTCAGAATGTCTTTTACTTGAAGTATTTAATTCAAAAGGGCTTTACGAATGTCTGACTGCCTTTATATTTATTTTTTACCCACTAGGCAGTCTCCAGTAGTCATCCTTGAACAGTGCAAATCCATATCTGTACCGGATAAAACTAAACCTCAGAGGTTTAACCTAGATTTCCTAGTGGCAGTTGTGCATATAAGGAAAAACAGATCTGATCGGTAGCTTTAATATCCGCATTTTATCATCCTTCTATTGCCGTTCTGTTTGTTTCTCCATATATGAACATTTCATGAGAACTTGCTCATCGAAATAAAGACTAACTGGCTTCTACCATTTGATGGTTCACAAAACTTTACTAATAATTATTCATATAAAAGTTTATTTCCGTTCTGTTTATTTTTTCATACATGAACAGTTCATTTCATGAGATCTTGCCCAACGAGCTAAAGATTTTATCTGGCTTTGTAAACAAAAACAAAAAAAACAAAACAAACAAAAAAAAAACAAAAAAAAAGGTGGGGGCGGTGTTAATTCGGTGCAGACCGATGGGTAGGAAGATAATATGTGGGTGGCGTATACTGTATGTGAGGGTGGAGTGCGTGGAGGGTGGCGGGGATTGACGAGTGGCTGATGAACCTTCTATATTACTATATGAAACTTATACGGACGACTTGGGGTCACTGAAGGTTCTATCCTAAACTCAGAAGTTAAAAAAATGAATGAGGCAGTAACATATAATATATATATATACTATATATATATATATATATATATATATATATATATATATATATATATATCACCATTACAAACAAGGAAAGGTCTCACCGATAGAGCCTGAAGCCATAATACAGCAGATCTTGGCTAAATTTATCCTCGCCATTCAAGGATGGCGTCTTGATGAGATACAACGGCACATGAGAGGAATACCAATTGC
>NC_061092.1:9461849-9482345 GCF_015104395.2 Macrobrachium nipponense | reverse complement strand
ATTATGCATTCATGTCTACAGGATGAAGAGGCGTCCATTAGTGCTGAATGCGCAATACCTATTCTAAAGAGGAAGATCATATAAACTTTAACTCTAACTCATTGCCACATACACCTTCCAAGTAACATTCAACACCTTTAAAAGTGGCATTGAGGAACCTACTACGAAGAATAAAGGATTGCAAGCATGCTGGACCCCATTTATAAATTCGCCCTTTCACATCCCTTCACATCCCTTAACAATAACCCCTCCTCCACCACCACTTCAACCTCTCCTAGACCTTTGGCAAGCACGTATATTGTCACGTGATGGGCGATAAAATGCAAACAACAAAAAAAGTCCTTTGCGAGACCCACCTCCAGTAGACAGTCGTGTGCTTTGGGCGGTTCCAGAGGCTTCTTTGACATCAGATGAGCTCAGTACAAAGATTTCAAGTCCGTTCAAACTATGCAAGTCTCGGGGCCTGTGACAGACGTTTGCTCTTCCAGAGGTTTAGGAGTTCCAGGATCTGCTTCCACTGCTGGCGTCTGATGTCATGGCGGATTTGCAATTCCGTTCCAGAAGTCTGTTGTAGATCTGGCGGTCCACGTTCTAAACCAGGTCCAGACGTCTATGGGCCGGGGCAGAGTGGGAGTTTTCGGTTCTGCATCTCCTCCCAAGGGCCTCCCGCGCACGCGGATGTGGTTATTGTAGATGAATCGGAGGTGAAGTTGAATCAGGCAATTTCTCCTATGTGTTCTGACCTGGAAGGGAGGAACACCGGGACCTGGAAACACGAAGACAATAGGCAGCCAGTTGGCTGCGCCACGGCTTTTACTCAAATTCTCCTTGCCAATTTATTGACATCTCCTGTGACCTATCCTGCGGTCTCTTCCTGCCGCCGACGAGGAAATCGATCTTCTCACCTCACAACAACCACCACTGATTCAGTTACTAATTGCCGAGACTGGAAAGCTGCACAGACCGTTGAGGATGTCAAAAGTTAAAATGGGGGTTTCACCTAATGTGGCAACGCGAGACCTGTCGACTTGGTGGTCACCACTTGGCCTTTTCTTCGTCGGCTAAAGCTAACCGTGGCAACTCGAGGTGTCCTTCGCCGACGATCCGTCTCCAAGTCATTATTTATGTTCCTGGAAACGGCTGGAAACGGAGTCGACCGACCGCTGCCGAATGCGATCGTATCTCGGCTACATCGGCTATGATTATGCGTATCGACAACATAGCAGTTTTCATGGTCGGGCTTTCAGTGTACTCTTACGCTAAATAAAATTTCTATCATTAAATGATAAACCGGAGCTTTCTATATTTTACGAGAAACAATCTTCCAACATCAGACTTTTACACTTTACTAAAACACATAGCTTATATATTTTACTAAAAAATCAATCTTTTACATTTTACTAAAAAATAAAGCTTTCATATTTCACTGCATAAACTCAAAATCAAAGTAACTAAATGAAATAACTGTATTGAATAAATCTAAATTTTAATATTTTCTTATCTTAACTGAAAATAATTAACACCTTCTTATAGACACTCAAACTCTGAACACTTCAAAACTTTCAAAGACGCATGGCAACGATTAAAAGTCATAGCAAACATGGAATGCCTTTTTATACACAGTCCACTGCCAACAATGGTCAAGCGACAGACAACCTTCTGATTTCAACCATTAAGGAAACAAAAACAAAACAGTCTGGAGACAATTGCACCAGAGAGCATATCCCACGAGTATAATATTAGGTTGCTTCTGGAATGCACGTAAGAGTATATTCTGCCTGGACTTCCAGGAAGCACGAGGTAAAATTAGGCGCCTACCTGAGGGAGAGGGCTAGATTATTCCAGTCAAATCCAAAAGACGAGACCTGATGATTGATTGGTTTGTCTCTCTGGCACCTGAGCCAAATATAGAGAGAAGAATGACGTTGGAATAGGTGAGGTTTCAGGAGAGGTCCTTAAAACTTGTTGAATGTGGACTATATCATTTTTTTTAATATCGAGTATTTCGTCTTAAGTGTGAATTTTTTTCACAGATTCTTTCCCAATCTAAAATTAAAATATGATGTGAAATAAAAAAAAATAATGAAGACTTCATATTGGGTAGAATAACATAGTACAGACAAGAGCAACAAGGCTATGAGTTCGTATACACAAATGTAGTACTTATGTACACTTCGCTAACTGTATGTACACTTAGTTAACTGTATGTACACTTAGCTAACTGGAACCATTCGTAAATATAGTGTCAACCTATATATACTTATAGTCCCGCTAATATCTCAAATAACCTTCATTGTAAAATGAATCAATAAAACAATCAATTCCATCGTTTCCTTCAACGTTGTCCCTTTAAGAAAAGGAATTGTAGTCACTTGGAAAAGTTGTGTCTTTCAGTGTTACGCACCAAAATACACCCTGGTATTCTATGAATACTGCCTAAAGGACAGACAGCCCAAAAGGCACAGTGTGTGCATATACAAAAGAAAAATATACCTACATGATGATGTGTGGTAAGCGAAGACCATAAAAAAGAATCCACTACTACACTTATCTCAACTGATCTGTCCTCCGAGGTGGTATTTCTGGGATAAGTATTACAATTCTAAACCTTATACGAGCAAATAAGTAAAGAATGAATGAATATATATATATATATATATATATATATATATATATATATATATATATATATATATAATATATCGCTTACCTTATTGTTGAATACAATATACAAAAATAGTACCCTTTTTTGTATACGACTGAGGAACCGAAACTGCACCCCTTTAGAAATGACTGTGGAACCAGACACCACCAGACAACCTATCCCATTGACATTTACTAATATTTCCTTAACCCCCTCCCCTCCCCTCCCCCCCGCACCCCCAACAGAACCCAACATGGCCATCAATGTCCCGACGACGCCAGCACGTCATACTTATGGAGGAAGATCTTGTAGATGACAGGAGACAAGTATAAGTTCGACTCCTCCTGACTGAGAAGGTTGTAACTAAGAAAAGAGAGAGAGAGAGAGAGAGAGAGAGAGAGAGAGAGAGAGAGAGAGAGAGAGAGTTAGCAGCAGCTAGCACAAGCAGCAGCCCCAGTGACGCGCGAGAAATACGTACGTATTTATTGCTTCATTTTCTGATCTGTCTCTCGCCTGCATTGTTAGTTGCTGAGTGAACTGCCGAACGCCTGACAAGCCATCATTCAGAAGCCGTTGCCAACACGGACTCCTGCTGCTGCTGATGCTGCTGCTGCTGGCTGCTGCTGCTGCTTCGAGGGTCGGGGACAACGACGGCAGGAGCGAGCTAATCTACCCAAAAGCCTTCGGGGGAGGAATTGTCAAGTCTCATAATGTCCGTCCATAGCCGAAGGATACGTTCATGGTTTGCTAGGGATCCTCATCTCCTGCGTTCCAGGAAGTCCCTGGGAGAAGGAGTCCATCTCCACACAACTGTCAAGGATCCCTAGGAAGAGGCCAACGCTATACTATTCCTGCAGAATTATCAGGAAGTCCAGATTTCCTTTTTTATTTACAAGCGGGAAGTTTTATTTAGCCTTTTTACACTTCATTGGATTTGATTACTGCTGATTCATATCTACCAACATTCAGAAACAAATAGAATTATCAATTCAAATAATTTATTGCAGAGTTGGATTCAGAATTACTGGTTTCGATTATATCACCGTTATTTTACCATTAACAGACAATACAGCCGCCCGTTATGGTCTCAGCAGATAAATGAAGTGGCCCTTTTAGCAGAGAAAAATATGATGGGCGAAAGGAGTGATGATCATGCGAGAGAGAGAGAGAGAGAGAGAGAGAGAGAGAGAGAGAGAGAGAGAGAGAGAGAGAGAGAGTTCCAATCTGACTTTCATTACGTATTACAAAAAGCGTCCATCAGCTAGCTTATTGTGACCGTGAATATATCGTTGAATATACCATCGACTGAAAGGAGAACCCGTAAAACTTTCTTACAACAGTAAATAAATAAATACATACAAAAATATAAAAAAAAATATCTCTTACGACAGCTGTTAAAATGCAAAGAATGAAAATTAGCCAGCTATAAACTAGATCTTCTCTTAGCCAAAGGATTGAGATCAGTTATAAATTATACGAAATGTTCTTTTTTTTTTTTTTTTTAACTTTTTTTCATATCATCCATTTGGTGCCGAAGATACTAAATTTTACCTTTATCCAGAAACGACTGGATATTTTGAAGTTTACCTTTATCCAGAAACGACTGGATATTCTAAAGTTAACCTTTATCCAGAAACGACCGAATATTCTGAAGTTTCTGTAACATGCGGCAAGGATCGATGCTCCATTCAATATTGCAAATGTGCGTCGCAACCACCATGGTCACTGACATCTCCATGTAACAGAGCAACTTGAAAGAAGAGGGGAGGTAGGTTTTATCAGTTTCTTCTTTTCTTTTTATAAATAAAATAATTTTCGAATTGTCATTTATTACCCAGATACAGGTGTTTGGAAATTTATTTCCTCTGTTCATAATTTACCTTCTACCTGAACCAAACTGGAACTAAATCAACAGAGGAGTTTAAAATAATATTAGAAAATGAATGAGTGAGATGTAAAATCTATAAACAATGCAAATTTGTTTATGAAAAACATGGGAAACGTCCAAACTATACATGAACCTTAAAAACAATTTTCATTAAACCTCGAAAATGAATCACTGGATAATTAATTTTAAAAAATATATCGATTATCCATACAAACTGAAAATATGATATAAAAAGAACCAGTGAAGAACACACGGAGAAAATTCAGACAAAACTTCACTGGGAAACTATTAAAACGACAAAAATCATAATAAATATAAAACCTCTCTAGAAAGACCAAAACAATTATAAAGCTATGTAATAAACCTAACCAAAATTGAAAACACTGAGAACCAAAATAATAAATCTTGAAAAACCAACTAAAAAAATTATAAAAATTCCAAAAAATGGGGAAAAACGAAAAATTCCCAACACAAAAATCTTTCAAAAAAGTTTTTGGAAATTCTAACAATTGAGAACAAAACTTTAATCCCCACGTGCAGTCGGCAGAGAGAGAGAGAGAGAGAGAGAGAGAGAGAGAGAGAGAGAGAGAGAGAGAGAGAGAAACTTCCAACCACGCGACAACAGAACGTGAAGGGCAACAGATGCCCGAAGATGGTTTTCCGGCCAGACTGACTGGACTTGAAGACCGACATAAAAAGCCGCCCAGTCAGGTCTACTCGCTCCCTTTTTCTTGGAATGACTCTTGTGGGAGGGAGAAGACATAGACACACACTCTCTCTCTCTCCCTATGGTTACCTTTGATGGATGGACGTGGCTGTTGTGTACCGTACAAAAGCATAGGATTTGTGATGGGACTTTTGGGAGGATTAGAGGAGTGTGTTCACAAATGGAGGTGTGTTTATGTGTATGTGTATGTACGTGTGTACTGGGGCAATATCTGAAAACCAGTGAAGACGAGTGGCTAAAGAGTGCATGGGAAGAAGGACTAATAAAAGTAGACGAAGACCCAGAAATATACAGAGACAGGAGAATGACAGACAGAACAGAGGACTGGCACAACAAACCAATGCACGGACAATACATGAGACAGACTAAAGAACTAGCCAGCGATGACACATGGCAATGGCTACAGAGGGGAGAGCTAAAGAAGGAAACTGAAGGAATGATAACAGCGGCACAAGATCAGGCCCTAACAACCAGATATGTTCAAAGAACGATAGACGGAAATCCATCTATCCCCATATGTAGGAAGTGCAATACGAAAAATGAAACCATAAACCACATAGCAAGTGAATGCCCGGCACTTGCACAGAACCAGTACAAAAAGAGGCATGATTCAGTGGCAAAAGCCCTCCACTGGAGCCTGTGCAAGAAACATCAGCTACCTTGCAGTAATAAAGTGGTACGAGCACCAACCTGAGGGAGTGATAGAAACGATCAGGCAAAGATCCTCTGGGACTATGGTATCAGAACGGATAGGGTGATACGTGCAAATAGACCAGACGTGACGTTGATTGACAAGGTCAAGAAGAAAGTATCACTCATTGATGTCGCAATACCATGGGGACACCAGAGTTGAAGAGAAAGAGAGGGAAAAAATGGATAAGTATCAAGATCTGAAAATAGAAATAAGAAGGATATGGGATATGCTAGTGAAATCGTACCCATAATCATAGGAGCACTAGGCACGATCCAAGATCCTGAAAAGGAATCTAGAAAAACTAGAGCTGAAGTAGCTCCAGGACTCATGCAGAAGAGTTTGATCCTGGAAACGGCGCACATAGTAAGAAAAGTGAAATGAGGACTTCCTAAGGAGGCCAAGGATGCAACCCGGAACCCCACACTATAAATACCACCCAAGTCGAATTGGAGGACTGTGATAGAGCAAAAAAAAAAAAAAAAAAAAAAAATAATAATAATAAAATAATAATATCTAAATCGATTAGCGAGTTTTCTATGAGCAGTTTTCGCAATGTTCTCCATGATAAAGACGGCACATTTAAAAGATTTTTTTTCTTCACTGGTAAATAAGAAAAAAATAATAAACCATGAACACCACGGACAAGTGAAAAAGTCTACGGAATTTTACACCCACGTTTCATTCAATTGTGACACTGGTATACTGAATATAAATACACTACAAAGCACTTTCATCTAATGGGGATATATAAAAATTCCTACCACTCTGGGAGGTTTAAACCCCCATACATATGCATACTAAAACTCCAAAACCACCCAGAATCAAACGTACCTTTATGTGGTGGAAAACCGCCCGTCAGGTAGCTTGAATCCTATCAGCCATTCTCGGTTGCCACTCGAGTAAGCTTGGAAAGTCCTTCCAGTACTGGTTTCCTGTTCTGTAGTCTGGAATCCATCGCGATTAGCTGGTCCACGAACCAGTGAGCCATAGTCTCAATTTGTGGCGAAATTTCAACGACTTTACCTGAAAAAAAGTCATTAAAAAACTTTCATTATTATTATTTGTTTAATTTTAACATGTGTTTCAAATGGCCAGTTTCCAAGAGACGAAAAACTACCTGAACTGAAAACTTCGCAAAAATTACAGACGCTTATCTCATGAAGAATGAAAACGTATTGCAAATGCAACATAAATTTATTTTAACCCTGACATCAATCAAAATCGGTCAGTATTTTTTTTTTTAGCATTGCAGGGCGCCTTTTATCATTATTTCAGTTAGCATCAGACAGAGTAGTTCTTAGCGCTACAGCCTTACATTTTATAGCATTGCAAGTATTCAGTGTCAGCCATCACGTGGTTTTATAGCACTGTAATTAATCAATAACAGCCGTCAAGTGCTTTTACAGTACTGCAATTAATCAATACTAGCCATAAAGTGGCTTTACAGTGCTGCAATTGCTCAGCATCAGCTATCCAGTGGGTTTACAGCACTACAAATAATCAGCAACAGCCATCAAGTGGGTTTACAGTACTGCAGTTGCTCAGCATCAACCATCCAGTGGGTTTACAGCTCTGCGGATAATCAGCAACAGCCATCAAGTGGGTTTACAGCATTGCAATTAATCAATACTAACCATCAAGTGGCTTTACTGTACTGCAATTACTCAGCGTCAACCAGCAAGTGGGTTTACAGCTCTGCAAATAATCAGCATCAACATCACCCATCCACCTATTTTACAGCCCTACCAAAAGCATCAGCCAGGCAGAGGCTCCGAGTCAAAAGGAACCCACCACCTGTTGCACTACAGAACCAAGGTCCGAAGGGCTAAGGATCATGATTACAGGTAAACGCAAGCGAATGACAAGGCGCTGAAGACTGAATGGAATTCCTCGGTACCTATAGATCCAGAAGGGAACAGAGTACACTACGCGCACACGCGAAGATGCCATCAATGTAGGGTACTGGGTGCGAATGCAAGTACCGTACATACCTAATTTCGTAATAAGTATTCACCGCGAACCTGTACTACATATGGTCCACGCACGCCAAGCGTATCCTATGGCCGTGTAGGGAACGATGGGGATTCAGCATACCCAATCTACCACTGCTGTCTGTGTCATTTACGAAGAGATGAGTACATATACTACTGAGCTTTCCCTGCGGCCGTGGTGGGTACACAAGACATAATCTATGGGGGACGAAAAGGGAAAACACGCAACAGACGGATTGGAGGAATGTAGAATGGAATATAGAATTTTGGCCTACGGCCAAGCGCAAGGACCTATGAGGTCATTCAGCGCTGAAGGCGAAGTTGATAGTCGAAAGCTTTGAAAGGTGTAACAGGAGGAAACCCTCGCAGTTGCACTACGAAACAATTGTCAGGAGAGGGTGGAAAGTAAGATGGAAGAAAGAGAATATGAAAGGAGGTACATTAAAACGAATGAAAGGGGTTGCAGCTAGGGGCCGAAGGGACGCTGCAAAGAACCTTAAGTAATGCCAACAGTGCACTGCATGAGGTGCACTGAAGGCACTAGCCCCCATCCCCACGGGGAGACGGATTGGAAGAACAGGATGAGGACGAGAAATGAAAGATGAAGACAGACAGGGAATATTAGCTTTATCTAGACGATCGTTCTGGCATTGGCTGGTATGGTATTTAAACTGAGGCTAAGATTTCCAATTTGGGGGGGGGGGGGGGCGCAAACCTCCTCAGGGTGTTTCCATTCAGAATCAGCACAGTGGCATGGAGGTCCTGTCAAATTGCACGCAAAACAAGACTGCAACTGCAACACCATCATACGAATCTTAAATCTGGAATATAAAATTTAGGCCAAAGGCCAAGCGCTGGGACCTATGAGACCATTCAACGCTGCAAGGGAAATTGAAAGCAAAGAAGGTTTTAAAGACACAAAAGGTGCAGCAAATGGAACGGAAAGGACTCTGCAAAAAAAAAAAAAAACACTAATGCCTACAGTGCACCGCGTGAGATGCACGGATCCCACTAACCCCCTACGGGAAACATTATCATAATAATTAGCCCACGAATGCATCATCATCAATAAAAACTAAGATAAAAATAATAAAGATAATAAAAACAATAAAAAAATAAAAAAATAATGAAATGTAATAATAAATATAAAAATAACAAAAATAAAAATAGAAAATTACAGTCACTGTTAGTATCAACCATGACGTTTATTCACCAGTTCAGTTTTCAAGCTTGTATATATATAAACGAACCCTACAATGTAACAGTTGTGGATGTAACTGATATAGAAATTCAAATCTAGCATTTCTCCCTGAGAAACAGCAACTACACAGCTGTTTTGGTTTGTCCTATAAGACTGCAACCAGCTACTTATGTTAAGTCTTCTAAATACTCTCTCATAAATTCTTATTTTGCCTCCTGACAATGTATAAGGCGACTTACGTTTCCTAACCCTTGACCTGTTGAGTAAGTAATTCTTTGGATTTTTTTAAAGGTAATAACAAAACTTATTGACCGACAAATCTACGGCTCTTCATTACATACGAAATGCCTTCAGACAAACGACTAACCTACAAATCTACGGACGTCAATGGAAAACGAATAAAGAAGATGAAATGGAACATTATGATGATGAGGTAAGGGGAAAGGTGAAATAAATAAATAAAAAGGGTTGAAAAGAGTGAGAAAGGAACAGATACGGAGATCAGGTATAGCAAGTTAGCAGAGGTAAGCATCATTATATATCTTGTTTTCGTGGGGAGCTGGCCGAATAATGGAAGGAATTCATAGCGGTATGGTAGAGAGAGAGAGAGAGAGAGAGAGAGAGAGAGAGAGAGAGAGAGGTGGAGGAAAGTACTGGCTGGAATAGATAACGAGCTACTGGGAAGGAGGCAGGCAAAACATCCAGGAACTGGAGATCGCTTACAAGATGGAGTTCCAGGGCCCCAGTGAATGGATGTCTAAAATATTGGTGACGAACCTCTCTTCTCTAAGCACAGAAGGCGGCTGATGATGTGGAAGTTTATTATATTACCCAGTTGATTCATTTACTGATTCGGCAACTCAAGGTTGAACTTGACACAGCTGAGTTTTGTTTTGCTTTTTCTTGAATACTCCTACCCCTATATATTTGGACTTGCTGGATAAAAAAAAAAAAAAAACTATATATATATATATATTATATATATATATAGATATATATATCCTATAGATATATATATATATATATATATACACACACACACACTACAGAAGAGTACAGTATTATAAGGAATATTAGGGGATATTTTTACAACTGTCCTTATCCATGATGTTGCAGAAGGGAGTCCTTTTTATCGAAATAGATACCCTGAAAGAGGCACCACCGCAGCGTTTCGTAATGGCAAGGATGAGGAGCAATCTTTCTCACCCTGTCTCTGTCTCTCTGTCTCTCTCTCTCCCTCTCTTTCTCTCCCACTCTCTCTCTCTCGTACTTGGTCCGCCTTAACAATGGGATGGCGGGTCCTGGCGCAACACCCTCAACAGCCGTTGGGGGGATGTTTCGATGGATAATGTCTTGAAGGTTTATTGTATGAGAGCATCTTATCAGGTGGCCATACTCGTCAAAGCTCATGGGAAAACGTGAGGATGCAGCCACAATACACAGGAAAAAAACACAAACACACACACGAAGGGAAATTGCACACAAATACTAATAACAACACAAACATGCACAGACAACACATAAACAACAAGAATGAGGATGCAACCACAATACAGAGGAAAAAAAACCAAAAAAAACACCACAAACACACGCGAGGGGACAAATTTACCACAACCGATACATATACTAATAAACAACATTAAACATGCACAGACAACACATGAACAACAAGAATAATTCCACACAAACACTACGAACAGAAAAATACACAAAGAAGAATTCCACACACACACACACACTAAACAAAACACACATACACACACCAACATACGTAGAATTGCACACAAAACCCACAAAACTCACACACACACAACTACTTATAAAAGACCCACATACACATAAAGAAGAATTCCACACAAATGCTACAAACAGAAACATACACAAAGACGAATTCCACACAAATACTACAAACACCGAAAAAAACACAAAAAGAATTCCACACAAATACAACACAAACACAAAGAAGAATTCCAAACAGAATACCACAAGTTCCAGCTTTACTTTGATTGTTAACAAACCTGACAAAAAAAAAAAAAAAAAAAAAAAAAAAAAAAAAAATCCAGGCTTTTGAAGGGAGGATACTTCTAGGAGTGAGCATAATCTCTCTATCAACATACTCTGCGAACAGAGGATTTTATACTGGTAATTTAACAATCAAGGTAGATTTTCCTACAGGCAATTTAACCATCAAGGTAAATTCTTCTCCTGGTAAGTTAACAGCCAATGTAAACTTTTATATATACTTGTAATTTAACAGTCCATGTACATTTTTATACTGGTAATTTAACAATCAAGATAAATTTATCTTATTTTGCTGTATCTGATGGGTTGAAAACAGGACCACAGAGTATAAACTTGATATATTCTTCAAAATACAGAATATAACAAGAGTTTGAACTTATTTTCCCCTGAATACTCTGATCATGCGATGCAAAGACTGGACACTTTGCAAACCGAAAAATGATTCACGCTAAATTGTAAGTGTACCATTGCAATGAATGTGTAATATATTGCAATTCAATTCTTTTTCGTCATATTTCATTGCAATAATGATACCAAAACACAATTGTTATAAATAAAATATTACGGTATACTTTCAAACTATCCTAGATTAAAGATGAATAACTCAAGGTGTCTCAGACTATAATTACTATATGATACCAAATTAAGAATGAATTAAAGATGAAATGTGTCGTGCTTTTAATATTTTCAACAAATACAAATATCAAGTAGCTAAATCAGCTGATCATGTAGCTAAATACATTTAATGGCGTGAAATAAAGCAGTTCCATTAATCTTTTTACCAAGTTTTTATAAATATGACATTGAAAAATGAAGACTGCTGGGCCTTGACCCAGGCTAACATCCCAAACATCTCTTGAAAATGGGCCACAGATAGGGCCTGAAAGTACTCGAGTGCGTAGTAAAACTAAATGTAAATACTTAGAAGTAAACAAGTTACAAAGTGATTTTGTGGGTTTCTTTTTCAATCTTCAGAAGAAAACTGAAAGAAGTTTTTGTTTAGTTCAATATGACATTCATACGCCTAAGCCAAGCTTCGTAAGAGACACAAGCATACAACGGAGAACGTTTTAAGACACCTGTAAATTTTTAGCAGACCGATTAAAAACACAATTAAAAGAAAATAACGAAAATAACTGCTATTCGAAAATGAACCCCTTCTTCCAGCATGGAATGGAATGGAATATGAAATTTAGGCTTGAAGCCAAGCACCTTCCAGGGACACTTCATTATCTTCGACCCTGGAACTAGCTACTATCTCCCTCATCAAGTGCAAAAAGAAACCCTCCAAAATTATAGCAATTATAGCCGAGTTATTTAAGTGAATATCTATACTACCAGAAAAAAAATATTTCTAAGTAGCAACTGATTAAAAAATAAAAAAAAAAAATTGCTCTAAGTAGCAACTGATAAAAAAAGAAAATAATCTTTGCGCTAAAAAAACACATTTCTAAGTAGCAACGATAAAAAAAAGACATTTCTAAGTAGCAACTGATTAAAAAAAACTTTGCGCTAAAAAAAACACATATTCCTAAGTAGCAACTGATCAAGAAAGAAAATAAACTTTGTACTAAAAAAACGAAATTTCTAAGTAACAACTAATAAAAAAAAAAAAAAAAAAAAAAAAAAAAAAAAAAAAAAAAAACACCAAAACTGGCCATTTTCTTTTTTTCCACTTATCATTTTCCTCGTAAACCCCCCAAAATCCAACCTTGAAAGTTCACTGCCTTCGGAACCTATACGGGAAGGAGGAGGTAAAAATAGGTCCCCGGCAAAGCTTCGGTGAGTCATTTCACATGAAATACGAACCACTGACGGCGCAATAAACACAGGGATGCAGATCTTAATTACAGGTCGGATCCGAATGCCTGGACCAGGCGCCAACCCTTCCTAGAAGGTCCAGCTGCTCCAGGCAATGTTGTTGATGCTGCTGGAAATGGAAAGGAACCCACAAAGAGGTCCGATGACTTGCAATGATTGGAATTCAAGCCCCCGAGGGACCCAAAAGGCTTGGTTACAAGATCATGAAGTTATTATGAACGCCTGGGCGCGAGATATTTGCCCGGATATACCTTTTGTTTATTTTCGGCCCGTACTTCATAACCCCTACGCAAGGAAGGGAATGGGTCTCTCTCTCTCTCTCTCTCTCTCTCTCTCTCCTCTCTCTCATCATCTCTCTCTCTCTCTCTCTCTCTCTCTCTCCAAAATGGATAAACAAATAAAAGGCACCATACTTGAAAATAATCAGGTATAATACATAAACAAAACTTAGATTTTAGACAGACTGACTAATTACCTATTCGTAAAATTCTTGAATTAAGCTTAGGGTAGCTTAGATATGGTTGGTGTAGAATAAGTTGGATCTGATGTGAATATTACAGGCGATTACCATAACTTTTTAGCTATAGCAATAGTACAGCTGTAAATATATATACATATATATATATATATATTATATATAATATATACACACACACACACACACACACAATATATATATATATATATATATATATATATATATATATATATATATATATATATATATATACTCGTCAAACGTTCATTACACTCACTTCTAACCATTAGGGCTGCAGACTCAACAAACACACTGACCAATCAGCAACTAATAAAATTAATAAAATATGTTAATGAAAAAATAATAAAAGTACGAATGTGAGCCTTTAAATAAAAATGAACAATGCTGATACCAAGCTTTAAAAAAAAAAAAAAAAAAAAAAAAAAAAAAAAAAAAAAATACTTCTCAACGAACACAGGCACAACACAGCCTCTTATTTTTGTTCGCAAAAAAGCTACGAGATGAAAGCAGATCCCGGCGAGGAAGGAGGATGTAAATAGTCCACAATATTCATGGCTTTATGCTACCCTTTCTCCATGATGTCGAACGAAACCTAATGTGTATGCTCTCAGGGTCGTAGTTCGTCGTAACCACGGCACTTACTGGTCGTAATTCTATTAAATTGTATTTCTTAAAGGGTAGTATATCAGGTCCAAATCTTACCTTGGACAGGCACTTCCACCAAGGCCGGTATTTCTAGCGCTACTTTTTTCCTTTTTTCTGCGGCAAATTATTGAGTGAAAATATGAAGGAAAGGGTTAGTACGCTCTTCAGATAGAGAGAGCCGCTTTAGAATTCGAGCTATTCAGCATTTTGAGAGAGAGAGAGAGAGAGAGAGAGAGAGAGAGAGAGAGAGAGAGAGAGAGAGAGAGAGAGAGTTTTTTCCATAATTTACGGTTTTCCATATACTATAATTTATGGTTTTCAGATCGACAACCTCTCCTGAGAGAGAGAGAGAGAGAGAGAGAGAGAGAGAGAGAGAGAGAGAGAGAGAAAGAAATACTACAAAGAGAGCAAGATTCAGTTTTTTCCATAATTTACGGTTTTCGGATCGACAACCTCTTCTAGAGAGAGAGAGAGAGAGAGAGAGAGAGAGAGAGAGAGAGAGAGAGATGCTAAGAAAATAGCAAGATTCAGTTTTTTCCATAATTTGCGGTTTTCGGATCGACAACCTCTTCTGAGAGAGAGAGAGAGAGAGAGAGAGAGAGAGAGAGAGAGAGAGAGAGAGAGACTAAAAAGATAGCAAGATTCAGTTTTTTTCCATATACTATAATTTACGGTTTTCAGATCGACCACCTCTCCAGAGAGAGAGAGAGAGAGAGAGAGAGAGAGTAAAAAGATAGCAAGATTCAGTTTTTTCCATGCACTATAATTTACGGTTTTCAGAACGACAACCTCTCCAAAGAGAGAGGAGAGAAGAGAGAGAGGGGGGGGGGGAGAGAGAGAGAGAGAGAGAGAGAGAGACAGAGATACTAAAAGATAGCAAGATTCAGTTTTTTTTTCCATAATTTTACGGTTTTCGGATCGACAACCTCTTCTGAGAGAGAGAGAGAGAGAGAGAGAGAGAGAGATACTAAAAAAATAGCAAGATTCAGTTTTTTCCATAATTTACGGTTTTCGGATTGACCTCTTCTGAGAGAGAGAGAGAGAGAGAGAGAGAGAGAGAGAGAGAGAGAGAGACTATAATAGGAAGGTTCGATGCAAAGCATACCATAACAAACGAAGTTAGCCAACAGCACTGTATTTTTTCTAATGAAAAGATAAATATTTCTTAATAATAAGTTAAATATATTCTTAAAAAGTTTAGTATGGGCTTTCTTTAAGTGCTCATTTCCTCAATATTAAAACCACCTAAATATGAAGAACATTAAATTTTTTTTATTTTTGTCACAGAAATAAAAGGAGTTGGCAGCAACTGCTCTGTCCCATTGGTGCAGATTAGGATGAAGGTAATGTACAGATATTCAAATAGAAACTCAACTAAATTAATGAATAAAAATATGAAAATCCTGGAATTTCACGGTCGACATAAAAAAAACTTTTCTACAGAGATGTTTAGGTTAAAACCATCCGAGGGTGAAAACCATCCGGGTGAAAACCATCTCGGTGAGAACCATCCTGGTGAAACCATCCATGTGAAAACCATCCGGGAGAGAACCATCCGGATGAAAACCATCCGGATGAAAACCATCCGGGTGAAAACCATCCTGGTGAAAACCATCCGGGAGAAAACCATCTCGGTGAAAACCATCCGGGAGAGAACCATCCTGGTGAAAACCAAGTGGAAACCATCCGGGTGAGAACCATCAACCATCCAGGTGAAAACATCCAATCTCAGTGACGGAAATCAGGCCTTCATTACTGCCATTGTTCAGTATTGATAAACCTTCAGCAAGAAATAAACTAAACAGATTTATATCATACATATAATTAATGACTCATAAATGTGTTTGAAAGCTCCCTAGATCGAAATGCAAGAATTATACCACAGGATGAGGTATGACTGTAAATTTTCATTGAAAAAAAAACTCGTTATCTATCACAAGAGAAAATCTCGCTCCAACATATGAAACACACACACACACACACAACACACACACACATATATATATATATATAATATATTATATATATATATATATATATATATTATATATATGTGTGTGTGTGTAGACACAGTATAATGGAATGCAACTCGTATGGGAGTATAAATTGTCTTTATTCTTACCGTGCTTTGTCTACTCTTGCTAAGAACACTATCAAGTTCAGCCCCATCATTTTAACTACAGCTAAATTTTATGACCGCCCGGCAGAAATTGCTTAATTCTCTCCTCTTCCTGCTTTAAATGGCTCGAAACGCTCTCCAGCCAGTCCTAAAATACCGCCTTCGTCTGGTACTCTCAGGTTATTTTCGTAAAGGAACCGCAACATGATGACGATGCAAAGTTAATAATCATAGCTTCTTGAAACCCCTTCTGGCCAGATTCAACAAGTCATCCTTCAAGGAGACGAAGAAAAAAAAAAATAGACGATTAATCCGAAAGAAAGGTGCCGAGCCTTCTTTGTTTGGGATGATGATGCTCGTTGTTGTTGTTGTCGTCTGTGAGGGTGCTGCTGATGGTCTGGACTCTGTGACCTAGTCAAGATCGTGTACTCTGTGTACTCTTGGTCCTAATGGGATGAAGAGTACACTACTAGGCCAAGGAGTACAACACGTGGAAACAGAGGAGTACTCTTTAACCTTCCAGAAGGAAAACAATAGCTTGGATAACAGAACTCTGTCTTATACCTTGGTACTTTTACTGTCTGTGTGACTGCTTGCTCATGCGTGTGAAGGGGTTTCTGAGATTATAGTTCACTTTGGATGCATAGTTTAAGGGTGCCTCAAGCTCACGCAGCAGATACCTGTCACACAGGCTAAATGGACAATTCCCAGAATATCTAAAGCCTTGTAACTTACTCTGAAACCATATCACAATGGGAAATCCTAACTTTTTTGCAGCTCCATGTGAGTACACCTGAGTATACACTTAGCCTAGTTCCTACACACAGTACACACACTAAAATACACATATAAATGTTTCAAACTGTTAAGCATGGCACTGAGATGTATCATTCTGGATGGAAGCCAAATGGTGTCTGATTAATCTGGATGAAAGCCAAATGGTGTCTGACTTAATGATATGACAATATATCAAATTTAAAACAATACCATAAATGCAAGAAAAGTTGTCAGGACAAAGTACAAGATCTAAGTATAGACACATCGTCAGACAGGGATTACTAAACCAATGTCAAAATCTGAGGTGCTCAATGGAGGCATGTGTATATCTCTAAATCAGATGCATGCATTAATGAGAAGACAACTCTCTGGAAGACGTGAAGAGAGTTAAGGAAAATGCTGAGTTACTGAACAACTCTTGATATGCCTTGATATGCACAGAACAGGAAGAAAAAATTACTGAGAGATGGTAGTAATGAAGAGAGCTGAAAAGCCCGATGATAAAGGAGCAAAGTTGACTGCTAGCCAAGACAAAAACTATCAACAAGGACAAAACGTAAGAGAAACTTGCACTACATCGAAAGATGACCATGATGTTAAGAACGTTCCTTTCTTGTACAATACAAGACATGATTTTGTGGCATTTGCATAGTTTCAAAAATGTTTATGAAAGGTTTACAATTTTGTCTACGGCCGGCTAAAGAATAGTATTAATCACTGAAACAAATAAAATGTGCAATTTGGAACTGCATTTTGATATATAGGTATAAAAAGACTCAAAAAGCCATGCATAGTTCCATAGGCAGAGTTATAGTTGAAAGGCGAGTTAACTACACCTTAGAGTTTTTCGATGTGGTCACAACAACACTAATGCCAATGAGAAAAATTGATGGTTCGTCACTGGAATTTGTTTTAAAAGTCTTGATCCATATTTCCCATATACACGGCATGACTTACACACACATGCAAATTCTGTTTGAAGGCATAACTTGAACAAAACTACTGGAATACTTTTTGATACCGATGAGTTCTAAAACTTAACTTGATTCAAAACGTGCATTATGACAGCTGTCTGAACTTCAGCTATTGGAATAATATTATGACAGCTGTCTGAACTTCAGCTATTGGAATAACATTTGACTTGTGAACTAAAGGTATTATCTAAAAGGTTAAGTTATCAAATTATCTCTGTCTTACATTCATACAAACACACACATATATATTCAATGTAGCACGAAAGTCCGCGTGCTTGAGCATATCATAAAATTCACGTAAGAAGGCGAGTGAAAACCGGTACTTGGAACAAGTATATAAAAAGCTCTGTAAACTATTTTTGTACTCGGTGTGAACTTGAAAATGTAGAATAAACTACGAAAGTACTTTTTCCAAGTCCTGGTTTTCACTCGTCTTCTTACGTGGATATTATAACACACTATATACTATATATATATATATATATATATATATATAATATATATTATTTAATATCTTGTGTGCTTTACAGCAACGGCGTTAAAACCTAACTGAACTTAATCTAACGCTATCTTACCTAACTTAAACTTCCTAACTACCTTGGCAAAGTTAGAAAGTTACGGCTGAATTTGGTATCTTGGCATCAAGCATTGGTAACTATGCAACGTTACAAAGTCAAGGCTAATTTCAATGTGCAAAAATGTATTACATACACCAAAAATAAGATTGAAAGACAACGTGTCTCCAAAATGAAACAATTAATAATACAATGAATACTTCTACAAACATTTCAAGGGTAATGATATTGTGCCATACTCCCAGAGATACCCCTTTACAGCCTAGGCACTCCTTTGCATGATGACAGGTCCTTCTTTGCTCATGAACATTTTCTTACTTTAATATGAAGGCATTCCAACCCCCACACCCCCCCCCCCCCAACCCCGCCACTTTCTTTCTTTCTTATTACCAAAACATTAAACTAGAACTTTTACTCCTGCATGTTTGCTCTCTAGACAATGTCAAATTTACCTTAGCCCAGCTGAGCTTTATCTTCACAAGAATTGCTTGCACAGAAGATTCACCTACTAAACATTCCCATTCACTTGTACTACTTCTCAAGCAGTTAAACTAACATTTCATAGCCTCCATAATCATTTCAACAACTGTTTGTAAAGTTATGCTGCTTTATAACTTCTGCAAGGTTCTTTTCGCCTTTCCTGGTTCTCCTAAATTGTCACTCAGTGGTTCTCAGTTGCTGTCATCAGTAAAGTAAGCAAAGTATGACAGTATAGAGCCAGTTGTATATATATATAATTTTTATTTTGTTTTAATAACACCTCACAACAGTCTCTGTGTGAGCTACAGTGTACTATCTTTCTTTCGACCACATTTGCCTCTCTCTTCTACACAGCTTATTCGCGTCCACTGCTCATCTTTTCCCATTGCAGCAATTTTCTATTTTTATTTCGGCGTTGTACCAAGAAGTGGTCAAGCATACCTCCTCCCCCACCTGCTTCAAAACGTACCTAACATCCTTCAGCTTACCCTTCCAACTTGTACCCTTAGTCCAAGACATAATCCACCACCTCTCTTTCTTGGCTTCAAGCTGTTTTCCTGGCACAATCGTGAATGCACACACATACACTATCCAGTCCTGAACAGTCCAGTATACGTCAACTTGCCAAGAGATATAAACCCCTATTTAAGTATGACGATCTTATTATTTGGGACCGAAACTCCAATCCAAATGAAATACTTATTCTCTAGTCTCTTCACATCAAACAAGCTTTCTTAAACTATCGTTTTTCCTACATTTTATTTAACTTCTGTTCATCTACTGTGATGGTAGGTTGACCCCAGTGCAACTCGAGTATTTCATCATAACTTAGTCATTTTTATTTCATATTTTATCTTAAGTCAACTTGTGTGTTTTTATTTCCTGTTTGATATTATGTTATGACTTAATGCATTTTAGTGTATGTATATATATCTCTCTTTTCGTTTTTATTTGATATAAAATTAATTTTGTTGACAATGTGCCAGTTCATATTTTGTATTAGCTGAACAAAGTTTTTGAGACTGATTTCCAGTGGGAAAACTCTTAGCTTATTCCAGTTCATTTTTCCAGCGTCTACCCATTTCAAGACTTATAATATGATCATGTACAGTGCTCTAAGATTTTAACGCGTATCTATATATATATATATATATATATATATATATATATATATATATATATATATATATATATATATATATATATATATATATGAGAACTGAAATATAAAATACATAATCGTATATATATAGTACATATTTAACTACATCTAAGAGCAGCATTAGAATCTTCAGTAGAGTACATATAAGCTTATGATAAAAGACTTGAAATGCGTAGGCGCTGAAGGCAATGAACTTGAATAGGCTTAAAGATCTCTCCCACTGGAAGTCCACCTCAAAAACTCTGAGGAAAGGCGTGCCGCATGGCAGTGGCCTACG
>NC_061092.1:9444349-9456849 GCF_015104395.2 Macrobrachium nipponense | reverse complement strand
AAAATAAAGCTGAAATTCAACAAAAATATTGTAAAAATGAAGCTTAAATTAAAAAAATATATATATACTTTAAAACTGAAGCTAAAATAAAAAAAATATTGTAAAAATGAAGCTTAAATTTTAAAAAATACATATACTTTAAAACTGAATCTAAAATAAAAAAAATATTGTAAAATGAAGCTAAAATAAATAAAAATATTGTAAAAATAAAGCTAAAATTCAACAGGCTGTAAAACTGAAACCAAAATTCATCAGATATTCCAAAGAAATATTTATAATATAAAATTCAACAGGGGAACCGTATTGACCAGAAATATTGTGAAACTGAATCAAAAGAATTCCTAAAATACTGCCAAGCACAACATGGAAAATGTAAAAATGAAGCCAAATTCATCAGACACAGTAAAACTAAAGAAATGACTGATAAGGAGACTGTAAATGAACCCAAAACTCAATAAATAGGTATATTGTAAACAAAACCTAGCCAAAACTCATTTGGTAATGTAGAAATAAAGCCAAAGTTCAGCCAAGGCACTGTAAAAATGAAGCCAAATAAAAAAAAAAAACATATAGTAAACTGCGACCAAATTCAAAAAAACTTATTGTAAACCAAAACCAAATTCAAACAAGATACATTACTGTAAAATGAAGGCAAAATTCAACAAATATTCGGCAGATGGAATCAAATCAACAGACACTATAAAAATCAAGCCAAATTTCAACAATGATTTTGTAAAATGAAACTAAAATGAAATTCAATAAAGTAATTGCAAAATCTGCGCTAAAAGTCTAAAAAAATATTTTAATAAATAAAATAAAAATTCAACGAAAATGCGGCAAAAATAGAGCTTGAATTCAACTAATATAAAATGAAGCCAAAATTCGCCAAATGTAACATGAATCCAAAATTTAACAAATATTGAAGAAATAAAGCCAAGATCCAACCAATATATTGTATAAGAGTCTGTCAAAATCAATCCAAAATTCAATAAAGGTTTTGTAAAAATGAATCCAAAATTCAACAAAGATTTTGTAAAAATGAATTCAAAATTAATCCAAATTAAAATCATAATAAAAAATACGGCAAAATTCAACAATGATCAATAAGATATAGCGAAATCAGAGCTCTAATTCAAGCAAAGTATTTCAAAAGTTAAATAAAAATTCAACAAAAATACTCTAGAGTCAAAATTTGTCAAATGTTACAAAATGTGAAGCCAGAATTCGCCTAGGATAAAAAAGTGAAGCCAAACTTCAACAAGTATAAAATGAAATTGAGATTCAATAATAAATTTTTAAAAATCAACAGATATTGTAAAATTAAAACCAAAATTAAAACAATATTTTGTACAATTGAATCCAAAAATCAACAAATATTTTGTAAAAATGAATCCAAAATTCAAAATATTTTATATAAAAAAACCACTTGTTAAATATGAATCCAAAATTCAACAAATATTTTGTATGAAAAATATTTTTCCAAAATGATTCCAAAATTCAAAGATTTACAAAGATTTTTGTAAATGTGAAGCCAAAATTCAAGAAATATATTTAAAACTTCAGGAATAACTTAAAAATGTGAACAACTTTACAATACAGATATAAAAATGGGATAAAAATAAAAAAAAAAATTAAAAAATGAATAATGAAGCCAAAATTCAACGAAGATATTCCAAGAATGAAAGCAAAATTCAAAAAAAGATATTGCAATAATATGGCTAAAACCCATCAAAGATGTTGTTAGCACAGAGCTAAAATTAGTCAAAAGTACTGCAATGATAAAGCTAAAATCCGACACATTGCAAAACCGGAGCCAAACCTCGACAGACATTACAGAAATAAAGCCAAAGTTCAACAGACTTTGAAAAAATATAACCAAAGTTCAACGACGATATGCAAAAATAAATCCAAAATTTCCTTATTGCAAAACAGCTCTGAGCGCATAGTAGGTAGAGTAGTCAATAGGCGGCCTGAAGGGCAGACAAAATGTACATGCAAGAACAAATTCAAGGTATATCTATTTAAAATCAACCATGATATACAATTAGATATCCAAGAAAACTATAATATAAATGAAGGGAAGCTTTTATATAGATCATAATTATATAATAATATATATATATATATTATACATTATATATTATATTATATATTCTTAGGATTATATAATTAATTATATATAATAAATATATATTATACATATTATAATATAAGATATATATATATATATCTAATTAGTATATATATACATATATATATAGATATATACATATACATATAGATATAATTATATATATATATATATATATAATATATAGATATATGCGCGAACACCACAGGAAAATGATAGGCAGAAATCCCAGCGCTTTCGTCTTTACCTTGACAATTTCTTAAGTAAAGACGAAAGCCCTTGAATTTCTGCCTCATTTTCCTGTGGTATTCGCTTATTCAATGAACTCATGTGCATTACTGTCATTATTTAAGCATATATATATATATATATATATATATATATATATATACATATATATATATATATCTATATATATATATATATATATATATATATATATATATATAATATATACAGTCACCACTGTGGGTAGGAGGCACGAAGCTAACTGCGCTATACAAGAATGACAATCAACGGCTAGACAGTCGAAAAATTCGCAAAGGAATGCTTACCGCTTCAAGTGGCTCTATTTATGTACGCCTTGCCCTTGAAACGGATAACGAAAGCTGTCTGGGTTAGTGGGACAACCTTGTTTTCGACAGGGTTGCAAGTGCTTAGTCTAATGAAAAAAATAAGTGTACTAGGTACGAGCTTTCCTAAGGGAACTTTACACCGGAAGACACAGGATAGCGGTTAATAAATGATAAAGGAATCGTTTTCATTAACGTAAATCTGACGGCAATAATCTCTGTTCACTAGACCGACGTCCAGACTCCAGACACAACACTGGCAGCGCTGTTTCTTCATGTCTGGTCTGTTGTCTCTTCTCTTGAGCGATTCGTCGATCTTCTCCCACCTGTTGCCCATTCACCCGGCCATTTTTCTTCCTCTGGTGGGAAGATACGATCGCCTCCAGCCTGCAATTCATTTGGTGGCATAACGCAACAGACTTGCAAGGTTATACAATCCTCTGTTGGCGCGGTGTTGCCGCCCGCTTTAGACTGATGCTTCCCTCCTCCCTCCTGATTTATAACGAACATCCTCCCGCCAAAAAATGCGTTTCTGTATTTTGGCGGTCACGCAATATAGTTAATTAACACGAAGGGTTCATTTCCGCATAAAATTGTGATAATAATATTTAAAGTAAGGGCTACGATCATTAAAAAACCCTTTTTCATTAGACTGCTGGTGGAGCTTCGTATGAACAACCCCTACTTTTGAAGTTAACCGCTTTATTTTAACAATACCCTAAACGCAAATGGGCAATTAGCTTATTACAGAGTCTCCGTGAACGTACACACATTAAGACGCACATCAGTCCATAAATTTCATTGAAAATTTATTATGACCCATTTACGAACACACAGACCTACGCCTTGGCCAGGACGCCAACCGAGGAGGGTCCTGGCTCCCCGGTAGCTACTATTCAGCCTCCGTTTATGTCACTGTTACAGTACGCATAACCGATTTGAGTATTATACAATTAGAGCACAAGCCATAACTTACTTTATGGTATTATGTAAAATGTCGTCTTAAATCCAAAACCGTATCAAATAAGGAATTTTATTCACACAAATGTCAGCAAATCGAACACACCACTCGGCCAAAAGCTACTGACATTCTACGAATCTCTGTCCTACTCCCTCGATCTGTAAGTGTTGTTGTTCAGTAAAAGTATCTTTTAAATACAGTGATTAATACCTAAGTTTCGTTATTAACTGTCATTCTAGCAGGAATTAAGTTTATGTATATATTTAAAAAGTATTTGACAACAAAATATCAAAACCGACAGACGCAATCCCCGAAATTGCCAAGAATTTGAGAAACATAACATGGGTGGTTTGCTTGTGCCTTCAGATGGGCTGCACCTGACACACTTCCGTTGAAGTCGCGGGGAGGAAGGAACGAAATTGTTTACGCAAACCGACTGCGTCGTCGTATCCGTTATGTTTGTGCAGTGGTGCGTATCCCGATTTGCCGCCGGCGTCCTTGCAGATTACGCAATGCAGATGGCGATGTGTGAACCACTCCGAGAGCGTGGAGGGACAAGATTAATAAGAACTTTACCGTCGAATTCCAGTGTTTTGGGTCCCGGAGAAGACACTCCGTAAAGCCGGGTGCAGGTTAGGGTATACAGATGTTTAGCATATTTTTTTTTATATATTCAAAAGATGTATGGCACTTGACTATTTTCCTGAAGGTGACTGGAGCTTTCTTTAGTCTAGTACTAAAATAGCTTAGTTGTATTTTAATCTGGTTTATAATAGAGGTGGATTTTAGCCGACATTTCATGACCCAGTAATGTGTAGACAGGCGGTAAATGAATTAATTCAAGGGGCTGCCATCTATTTGTTTACATTCATCAAGGCGAATTTCCATTCTGTTATGCATAGGCCTAAACACGTGATCCTATGTTAAGTGGCACCTCCTGTTATTAAATATATTAATTCACTGTCATCAGGGTTACGTAACAAATCAAATGGTTTTTGTTAAATACAATATGAGGTTCCTTCATCTAAGCTGCAGTGTTTACATAAGACTCGAGATGAGATAGTTTATCGCCTCAAGTATTCTCTCACGATGTGTCTCCATTTTGAAAAAAAAACGGATTAATGTACTTAATGGGTATCGATTGATCGTTGTATTTATTGTTTCAATAAATTTCTATATGCCCGTAGAGATAACTATGGAGTGGGTGCCCATTAGGTAATCATTAACGTTTGGCGTATTTTTGTTATTATATTAGTCTATTGAGACCATTTGCGATGTTGGAAACATTAGTATTACTGGTAATTGTGGTTTACTAGACTCATGACTCCCGTTCAAAATATTTGGCAATGAGAGAAGTTAGGTAGCAGGGTAAAAAAAACTTCTGCAACATTATTTTGCCAATTAGGCTAACTAACAACCACAGCATGACGAGGTACTTTTTTTTATTGAATTCACCCCCCCAAAAAAAAAACTCAAAATGCCCGCTATTCCCCGAAGACGTAGCGTCCAACTAGAAGTTCATTGCTATATGGATTGCAAATTTCATAGGCTTGTGTCTTATTCTAATGAGACCTAGACGCATTGTGTTCTACTTCCCTCCCAGTAGGCTAAAATAGGCCTAGTATGTGATTGTGTCACATTCTTAGTTTTATATCAACCGTTTCCCAATTGAAAATAAGTCTTAAGGGTTTACAGGGCGTAGCTACATCAGGTAGGTTATTTATTTATTTATTTATTTATTTTTTATAAAAGGACGCTTAATGGATGCACACACAAACACACACACACACACACACACACACACACACACACACATATATATATATATATATATATATATATATATATATATATATATATATATATATAATGTATATATATATGTATATATATTTGTATATATATATATATATATATATATATATATATATATATATATATATATACTACACTGCTCACAGTTATATATGATTGTTGAAAAATAGATATATTTGATGTTTGATATTCAAATATCTAGAATTTAGACGCTTCCTGACAGCCTGTATGCTTGCACTAAATCATTGGCATTTAAAGTTATCTTTTAGACCTATGTAGGCTAGTTAGGCTACTGAGTTGAAACATGCTCAAGTTGAACTTAGCTCTGCCTTCAACTTGATCAGTTATGAAGGCATTCATAACCTAAGAGTTAGGAGCTCTGCATTTGATCTTATTCATAGTTTTTAGCTGGTGGTATTTTTTTTTTGAGCCAGACCTGTCACAGGTGTTGTTCCATAGGGTATTGATTTAGCACCGCTGTTTTTTTCAGTTGTTACTAGAGGCAAGATTGTTGGTCAGGAAAGTGTGTTAGTAGAATATTCATATCATGTAACTTTTGTTGCAGTTATTGGGTTTTGGGAGAAATCAGGACTGTGATGTGTAGAGGATGGGGCTGGATTCCAGTAAGACTAAGACTATATTAGTTATCTAATTGCATATGACACTCCCATTTCATGATTCACTATGCATGCACATCACCATACTTAATGATCGTGGTATTTGGCTTTACTTTTTGTAGCTTTGTACCCCTAAGATTTCCTTCTTTTTTTTCAGCTTGAAAAACATCTGTAGTTTCCAGAAAATTTGGCACCTCATGGTTCAGGAAGCTTCCTGCAATTACAGATATGAAAGTCCCCACCTGCCTCTGATCTTTGTTAGATCCCTTGCTAAAATATTGTACTATATGGATGCACACAGCCTCTTGAGATATTGACCGTCTTTAGTCCATACAGTCATAAATAGTGGCATTGACCTTGCCCCAGGTTGTCATTTCTGAAATATTGTACTAACTTCTTGAGAGCTCGACCCATACGGTCATGAATAATGGTATTTTAATTTTACCTGTCAACATTTATTTAGTTCCTGTTTGGCTGTCGTTCGCAAGTTATTTTTCAGTAGAGAATTTGCACTTTAACCTCTAGCCTATGGGGTTATGCTGAAAAACATAATACTAGTACTACTTCAAGATTCCGTGCAGTGCTTCCCAGACATTCTCCTATTTTTAACCATTGTATATACCTCAATGCACTTATCGTTTTTAATTGTTTATCATTTTTAATTTGTTTAATTCAGTTATGTTATTTTATGCTTCATTCATCCGTCTTCATTTGTGAGCTCGTATTCTCTGAGAGATTGTTTTGCAAGTCAGTAGTGTCCTTTGGGCATGTTCCATAATTGTGCCCAAGCTGGGCAACTTCAACGACAAGAACAACAACAACATCATCAACATCATCATCATCATCAACAGTAGTAATAATTATTCAGGCTCGCATGTCACATAGTGTGCTGGTAGCTTTGCAGATTAACCTATTTAGGACAGAAAAAAGACGTTTAGGTGTTGTGTAGCTCTGGAGTTAGACTGAAATAAAATAGCACAAATGATGCAACCCGTCGCAGCGCTTAACTTTAGGGACATTGAAAGGATTAATTATTTGTAGTCTTTTTGGGAATGAGACCGAACTCTAGACCTTACTTTTTACCTTAAATAATTTACCGTTCTCCCTCTCAATGATTTAATGTGCTGGTGTAATGATGGAAGGTTCCTTTTTAAAAGGTCAACCCTAATGAGGGGAAATGAATGAGACGGAGATTTTTTTTTTCTTTTTGCCACATTTTGAAAATTTCAGGCCGAAATTGTCAAAATCGGCCAAGTTTGAATTTTTATTTTATTTTATTATGTTCATTTTATTTTTTGTTTACAATTTTACCTTGAAAGCAGCACGTAAAAGCTTTTTTTTTTGTGGGGGGTGGGCGTTTTCGCAGATTTATCCCCATATCTTTAAAAGATGGATAAATGAAATGCTGCTATTATTATTATCATTATTATTATTATTATTATTATTATTATTATTATTATTATTATTAATTGCTATTATTTGGGGGGGAGGTGGGCGTTTTCGCAGATTTATCCCCATATCTTTAAAAGATGGATAAGTGAAATGCTATTATTATTATTATTATTATTATTTTTTTTTTTTTTTTTTTTTTTTTTTTTTTTTTTTCCCACAAAGCCTCCAATTCGACTGGGTGGTATTTATAGTGTGGGGTTCCGGGTTGCATCCTGCCTCCTTAGGAGTCCATCACTTTACTTACTATGTGCGCCGTTTCTAGGATCACACTTCTGCATGAGTCCTGGAGCTACTTCAGCCTCTAGTTTTTCCAGATTCCTTTTCAGGGATCTTGGGATCGTGCCTCTTAGTGTTCCTATGATTATAGGTAGAATTTCCACTGGCATATCTCAAATCCTTCTTATTTCTATTTCAGATCTTGATACTTATCCATTTTTTCCCTCTCTTTCTCTTCAACTCTGGTGTCCCATGGTATTGCGACATCAATGAGTGATACTTCTTGATTTTGTCAATCAACGTCACGTCTGGTCTATTTGCATGTATCACCCTATCTGTTCTGATACCATAGTCCCAGAGGATCTTTGCCTGATCCTTATTATTATTATTATTATTATTATTATTATTATTATTATTATTATTATTATTATTATTATTATGATGATGATGATGATGATGGTGCTACATAACTGTGTATTTGTTTCTCCATTTCAAGGATCATGCTACTACGAGTATATTATTATTATTATTAATTGTTATTATTAGTTAGTTGTTCCGTCTTACACAGAGTCACTTCAGTAATCCCCAAAGACTGATAAGAATCAGGTTTTGTGTTCATTGTGAACCAAAGAATGCGGCAGACTGATACAGCAACGTAAAAAAAAAGAAGAAGTTCTTTTGTATCCTCGGCAGTCTGCCAAGCCAGCAGCAAGCGATTCTTTTCGCTGACTGGTCAGGAAGATGAGGAATATGTTGCACGTTTGCAGAATGCTAATGAAGGTGTTCCTAAGCGTCTTACGTGTATACGTCTGCGAAGCATGTGCCTCATTATTATTTACCCGCTGCGTTTATTTTTGTCTGGGGGAGGGAGGACCCTTTCTATTTTTAGCTAGGGCTGTTTCCATTTTTACACGGGGTGACTTATCTCACTTTTTTGTTTTGTTTTGTTATGGTGACCTTTGTTTTTATTGTTTTTCTTATTTTTCGTACTTGTTTTTGTCTTTTTTTTTCCCTTTCTGTTGGGTATGTTTCGTTTCTTAACCCCTTACCAGAAGATTTTTGTGGATGTGCCCATTGAAAACCTGGGGTTATTTTTAGCGTTGCCAGTTTTTTTATTTTTTTATTTACATAATCATTATTCACTTTTATCTAACTTATTTTCATATTTATTTAAGTGCGATTAAGTAACGTCAGGCAGTATAACTGTCCTAAGGTTTTATTAATTTTTTTTTTTATTGTTTTTGGGTTTTGACTTTGCCAATTTTTTTATTTACAAAATCATTATTCACTTTTATATATTTTATTTTCATATTTATTAAAGTGCGATTAAGTGACATCAGACAGTATAACTGTCCTAAATGTTTTTTTTTCGCTGCTCTAACGTACCTAGTAAGTTGCTATTACCGCAGAAAGTGCAAAGATTATTTTTTTAAACTCCAAAGTACATTCTAGAAAATACTTCTATCAACACGAAACACTTTTTTGGAATTTTTCTTGACTGATTTTAAAATTTCCAAAGTGGAATTAGGTTATTTCGTTGATGCTCATGAGGTCTTACACATATGACCCATAACACATTTCATGTGTACTAGATCTTTACCAATGTGTCTTCGGGACCATTTGACTGGAATACGAGAGCCTTTTAGTACTATACCAGCAACATCAATTCCAAGTTATTACAGAGTCGCTTGGAGTACGAGAGCCTTTTAGTATTATGCCAGCAACAGTAATTGCAAGTTATTACACAGTCGCTTGGAATACGAGAGCCTTTTAGTATTATGTCAGCAACAATAATTCCAAGTTATTACGAGTCGCTTGGAATACGAGAGCCTTTTAGTATTATGCCAGCAACATTAATTCCAAGTTATTACAGAGTCGCTTGGAATACGAGAGCCTTTTAGTATTATGTCAGCAACAATAATTCCAAGTTATTACAGAGTCGCTTGGAATACGAGAGCCTTTTAGTATTATGTCAGCAACAATAATTCCAAGTTATTACAGAGTCGCTGGGAATACGAGAGCCTTTTAGTATTATGCCAGCAACAATAATTCCAAGTTAATACAGAGTCGCTTGGAATACGAGAGCCTTTTAGTATTATGCCAGCAACAATAATTCCAAGTTATTACCGAGTCGCTTGGAATACGAGAGCCTTTTAGTATTATGTCAGCAACAGTAATTCCAAGTTATTACCGAGTCGCTTTGAAGCCTTGTGAACCAACTTCATGAGTTCTACTTTAGTTACTGCTGATGTTTTGCGGCTCATTCAAGAAGTTGGAGAAGGCTGACTAGAAAAAGCGACCCCAAATAGAAATGGGAAAAGCTGAAGGCAAAGAAAGAAGAAGAAGAAGAAGAGTGTTGACGTATTGCGGTTCATACAAGAAGTTGGTTTAGTGCGATTTGCTGAACAGCAGCACCAATACACAGTAAAGGTGCCTCGCTGTAGAACTTCAGAACTTCACAATTCCAGAGGTCTAGAACTTCAGAACTTCACAATTCCAGAGGTCTAGAACTTCAGAACTTCACAATTCCAGAGGTCCTTCATTCCTCAGATCGTCTGGACCTCTGAGGAGGATGTCGTGCAATGGGAACTGCCCTGATGCAAATCAACTTGAATGCTAATATTTTACTTACATTTGTATTGATTCATCTGTCGATTTATCTGTCTTTCTGATAACTGACTTCTCCTTTTGTACTTCCCATTACCCTCTGATACTTCTTTCGAATTGACACCATATTCTATGGAAGCTTGAATTTCAAGTCAGTAACTCCTGAGGGTTTACCTTATGAATAATAATAATAATAATAATAATAATAATAATAATAATAATAATAATAATAATAATAATAATAATAAATAACTGACTTAATGCGAAGCCCAAGTGGAGTATTATAGGGGTGCAACATTTATTTATTTATTTTTTTTTTTTTTGAGCTGGCCTTTTGCCAGCACGGGCTCTTGCTTATAGAGCAGCCCCCGTAATTCAAGTTGATGGGGATGTGAGATGGTTAGGATATGAAAACTTTATTTTTGTGATATGTGGATATGACGTGGTTGGTGATTGCAAAATGCCCTCCACATACGACTGAACTTCCTAACCTTCAACATCGTCACAGTCTTCCATTCGTATTTTTGGCGGACCCACCCGTCGCTCCCATTTGGTTCAGCCGAAGAAAGGTACCCGTTTATTTGTCTTTAATAATAATGGGATTATAGCTTTTGTCAGATCATGGCCGTGTTTTCGAAACGAAAATGTCTTTCATTTCTCCGTGAGGGTTATATATATAGAATTTTGACCTCATTTTCCACTTGGAACAACTTGAATCAGTAGCCCGGGTGCCGTGCGTTCAAAACAGTGAAATATAGCAAGTAGCAATAAGGAGCTCATAGAAATATAGCTATTTGGATCTCGAGCATGTAGCAATAAGGAGCTCATAGAAATATAGCTATTTGGATCTCGAGCAAGTAGCAATAAGGAGCTCAGAGAAATATAGCTATTTGGATCTCGAGCAAGTAGCAATACGGAGCTTTAATTTAGAGTCACATGATTTGTCAACGTTAACGTGATACGTTGTTTGTTTGTATGGTGTTTTTACGTTGCATGGAACCAGTGGTTATTCAGCAACGGGACCAACGGCTTTACGTGACTTCCGAACCACGTCGAGAGTGAACTTCTATCACCAGAAATACACATCTCTCACACTTCAATGGAATGCCCGAGAATCGAACTTGCGGCCACCGAGGTGGCAGGTCAAGACCATACCGATCACGCCACTGAGGCGCTGTGATAAGTTATGTGACGGGTATGAAGTATTTGAGTTCTTAAAATGTTGATGTAGCTGTTAAACAAGGCAGTTTGAATTTGATGATCGTGAAGTGGACTATCGAAGCTGAAGGGACATTATTTACGTATTTATAAAACTGGTCTTTTCAGAGTGGCAAATAAAAGGAGTGACATAAATACCATATTAAGGTGTGACATTCTAATGGACTGACGTAACGACGAAGTGACGAAGCAATCATAAAAAATTTACAAAATTATTCCTGTCTCAAGATTTTATTCAACTTTCTCCTTCCAATTGTGTGTAAGTAGTTAATACAGTGAAAACCAGGTTTTATTGTAAAGATAAAGATTAGTATCTGGTTTTGGCTCTGCTTCAATAAACATTCCATAACGTCTGCAAAAATGTCATCATATTCCCCCTCACCTGACTTTCATAGACCTATTTTATGGCCTTTTTATATCCTCATGAATTCTCTATTCAAAACTGACCCTCCTCACGTCCCAAGGTTAAGGGAGAACAGTCTCATAGCAACACAAAGTCTTGCTTTAGGTTGCTGAGAGAGAGAGAGAGAGAGAGAGAGAGAGAGAGTGTGGAAGACTGCTGTCGTAATTGGCTTCGTATCGTCAAGGAAATGTTGTAATTCATAACAATGACTTTGTTGTATGTTTTCACATAGAGAGAGAGAGAGAGAAGAGAGAGAGAGAGAGAGAGAGAGATGGAATTTGAGGAGTGGGAGAATCCTGTTATAATGCGATTTATTTTTCATTGCATTTGTATCGTCGAGGCAGTGTTGTTGCAAGGAGTTACAAGGATTAGGATTAGGATGTGCTCACTTATATCTCTAGAAGCAGGTTTTTACTGTTTATTCACTGTGTCCTTCTAATGATTCTGTCTAGCTTTCTTTTAACCTCTTCCACACTGCTGCTGTTTACATCTTCTGGTGGCAGTTTAT
>NC_061092.1:9429349-9441849 GCF_015104395.2 Macrobrachium nipponense | reverse complement strand
ATACGTCTCGATATTCTAAAAAAAACTTGGTGGGCACATGATTCTCAACGTTTTCGCATTTTTCGTAGACTTGTTCATTCTGAGACAGACTGTACTATTTTTTTTTTCTTTTTTTTAGCTGATAGGTAAGATGGGTGAAAGAAGAGTGAGGGTAGTTAGCTAGCTAACCTTGGTAGGGAATAGTTTAGAAAGTTAAGTATTAGTAAGAGTAAGGTAAAGTGTGGTTTATCCACGATTATATTTGGGTAAGGGTACAATTTTCTAGCTAATATTAACATAATACAAAAAGGCCTCCTGGAAAAAGACCACCTGGAACTTTCGCTCAGTGAGGTGCAGCCACATCTGATTTCTCAAGACCTTGAGAGGTGCATGATGAGGAAGATTGTAAATTTTTCTTTTTTTTTTAACTTTTATTTTTTTCCTTTCTCGCGATGTGAGTATATATCATCATCCTTTCCAGAAATGGTGTCTTGGAATGCTTCTCGTGTCAGGAATTGGTCTTGTATTTCTCAATAACTTGAGAAGTGCATGGTGAGTAAAAATGTCCAGTTTGGATGTGAATGGTACTTGAAGGAAAGGGCTCGAATACCTTTTAGTAAAACTAAAGGGGATACTACGGTTATAAAAATAATGAAAAATCTACCATTTCCCAGTTTCTCTAGCTCATATCTTCAGCAGAATGGTTTGCATAGACCAGCTATAATTTAGATTATTACAGAAAATTTGTTCCTGGGCCAATTGCCATGAAAATATAACAGACAGTCATTTGTGTAAAATCGGGAAATATGCAAACCTCGGAAGAAACTGAGGACACTAGTGACTGTTGACGTTTCAAGGACTGTTGCATACTGTGACTTTAGGAACTGAAGTAACCAGTACCTGAAATCCAAACAGTTGATGATTTGATTGTGTGAGAACTGTGGTTGGCTGAGTTTTGAAATTGAACCTTGCTAAAAATTAGCTAGGCTAAACCTTGCAAGACTATTAGTATAGAGTTGTTTGAGAAAATCACCGAGTTGCATAGCTACTCTGTGTGTGTGCGTGTGTGTGCACGGACGCCCTGTTCTTGCTAGACGCGCCCCAGACAGGCAGGCAGGCAGACAAACAGGAACTCTAAAAACAAACGCACATAAATTAGGCAAGACTGGTTCGCTAGTATCAGATGCATATGTTTGATCAATCAAAGTCTGTTGTTTGTTTATGGAGCGTCAACGAGAGAGAGAGAGAGAGTCCCACAGACGGAAGGGATGCGAGGATTGTCAGGAAGATACCTTATACTACTCAGGAAACCAGCTTGTAGTTATGCAGTATTACGAATAGAATCGGTTGTAACCGGTTTTAATGCTTCTGCGATATTTTTGGAAACATTCTCCCCAGTCCAAGAACCCACAGCACAACGATCAAGTGGTTGTGGTCAAGTTGGTTTCATGAAAAAAAAAAAATAATAAAAAAAACAAGTCACACAGTGACGACTGTAAGAGTGACCGTAATGATATTATGAGGGCACCGCTGAAATCAAAATCTGTTCCGTGGCCCCATTGGTAGTTTAACTCTTTAGGCAGGTGGTGCACTGCAGGCATTATTAAAAGTTGTTGGTTGTAGCATCCCCCCTCTTTCTCAAGTAAAAAAAAAAAAAACAATACCCAGAAAAACGTTCTACGATTCACTTAACATACTCCCTTATCGCGAGCAAAGTCTCTCTCTCTCTCTCTCTCTCTCTCTCTCTCTCTCTCTCTCTCTCTCTCTCTCTCTCTCTCTCAGAAACAGAACCCTAACAAAATTCCAAAAAAAGGAACAAAACAAACCGTATTTTGTTACCCCTTCTTCCTCTTGCCAATTGGTTGCCTGATGGTTTGGGCCGTGAATTCATTGCTTGTATCCACAAGCATATGCAATGACAGGCGCGAGCACACGCAATAACTGACACTTACGTGCAATAACAGACTTTTCCGTATCGCAGATGAAGATCTGCCGTTGCTTGGGGGAGAAGCTGCGAATTGATTCCTGGTAATGTTCCCCGAGAGAGAGAGAGAGGTGGGTGCGGGATTAACTTTATATAAGAATTAGTGAAAATTATGATAATAATACGATTATGATAATGGTCCGATATTATCATGCAAAATATTAATAGTTTTTCATGGATTTCATGTACGAGAGAGAGAGAGAGGGGAGGGGGGGCGGTGCGAATGTTGCAAAGGGGGACTAATTTAACTTATATGAATAAAAGGAATATATTATCGTAAGGTATTATGATATGGTCTCATATTACCATATATAGAATATTAATAATTTTATTACGGTGGATTTGAGGTTATGTTCAACTAAAAAAAACAGCCAGTTATCGTTGTTATTTATTATTTAAAAATAAGAAAAAAAATCTGTCTTTGAAAGATGAGGAAAAATAATCAGAGAGAGAGAGAGAAGAGAGAAGAAGGGAAGGGGGAGGAAGGGCCTCTTGAAAAAAAAAGATGGAAAAAAAAGAGAGAAGAGAATTAGATAACGAGGAATGTGTCTGGAGACCTGAGGCCCAACTGTGTTGCTATGCTGAAGCGACCGTCAGCTACTGCTGACGAAGACTCCGACTACTTGCAAAAAGGAGGTTGGTGGTGGGGGGGAATGTGTGTGGCGGGAGAACCAGCCGTCTGCGTCCACTCATCTCGAACTTTGCCTGTTTACCTGTCTATTTGTGTATATTATAGATATATTTGTTATGTATATATATTATATTATATTATTATATTGTATTTAATAATTTATTTAATAAATTATATATATGTGTTATTATATAATATACTATATATAAAAAAAAAAGTAGTATATATATATAATAATATATATTACATATTCATAATGATATATATAATAGATTATATATAACTATATATATTATATATGTATTGTAGATTTTTTATTTAATTAATAATATATAGGTAGAGATATATATATAATATTATATTATAATATAGAATATATATCATATTTTATTTCGACACACACACACACACCACCACACAACACCACACATATATATATATATTATCGTATATATATATTATATATATTATATATATTAATTATGTATATATAATAATTAAAAATTATATAGCATGATATTATCTTTCAAGCATAATAAATATTTACCGTTCACCTTTGGTTAGTATTTCCTTTTCAGTACTTCCTATCTGAGCTCAGTAGGGACGTTATAAAGGGGGTTACTATATTATACAGGGATTGTTGTATCACACAGAGATTATTTTCATTAATACAGGGAGATAGTATTTCACAGTTAAACTTCATAGGTCATGTTGAAGTTGGAGAGAGTGCTTCTTCTCCAGAGTCTCTTATTTTTTCACATTCCGATGAATTGGATTCGATACCTATTCGTTACTGAGCCATGCATCATCTCATGGTAAAACAGTACTTCGGATATAAGCCTTAGTCTTACAGTTCAAAGACAACATTATCATATACTTGTCTCCTTTTTTTTTTAAATTTTTTTTTATTTAAAGTGCCAATGCTTCATGTAGAGCGAGTAGAATATTTAGATCTGAGCAGGCATATTAGATTCACATCAACTGTGCATCTGATGTCTAGGCCAGTTCCTTACGACGACGCACCTGATTGGCTGTTGATGATCCAATCATAGGGTTGGAAACTCTCGAGAGTTCACATATGTTCCACCTCTCCTGAGGGGTACTTTTGAAAGACGTATCCCTCAGGAGAGGTGGAACATACATCCTGCCCATGTGAACTCTCAAGATAGACTGAGAGTTTCCAAGCCCTGTGATTGGCTTATCAACAGCCAATCAGGAGCGTCGTAAGGGATTGGCCTAGACAACAGATGCACGGTTGATGTGAATCTACTATAGTAATGATTTTTTTTTAATAACAGAGGAATTTTCCTACGATACCATTCCACAAAACCAACTTCATGAGGTTTGCAAGTACGTAAGAGGATGAGCAGTGAGAAGGGGCATGTTTTTAGACATTTTTTGTTTTCCTGGGTACAATACATGGTATTGGAGGGTACCCATTCCTTTAATGATCTCAGAGGGCATGGTTTTATATGCCCTTTTGCAGCCGAGTGGTCTCGACCACAGAAAAAGGGAAGAGGAGTTTGATAGAAAGAAGGGAAAACCTTCACGAAACACGTTTTCGTCGCTGAACTGTAAGGAAAGGTCGGGATGGCAGAACGCCTTCGAATTTGGTTTGGGTCGACGAAATGATTCAGGAGGAACCACTTATCAGTCCCGTATTGCGTCCGCGTTGCCTAAACAACCAACGAAACGTCTTAATTAGTGAAGATGGAGCGAAAGCGAGGTGCCTGTCGTAGCATCTAAAAAAATTAAAAACATTGCAAGTCAACACGACTTTACTTACGGGCTGCTCGGTGAGCAAGAGCCCGTGCTGACACAAGGTCAGCTTAATCTAAATCAACAACAACACGGCTTCATTAAAGAAAACGGAGGTGTGTTTTTCTTCTTGTTAGAGAAAACGAAATTCGTCCCCGCAAGCAAGGTTTCGCAACGCAGATGAGCTTCGTAGCTTCTTGAGACACGCCCTTCCTCCATCGATGCCCTTGTCCAATAAGAAGAAGAAAGGAGCCATTTCCCAACTGAGATATATATACTGAAGAAGAAGGAGAACATCGAACAAGGAGAGAATGCAAGAAGTCCTCCTACAATCGATCGGCTATCGGCTCGTCAAGTGACAGCACGGACCCTTTCCCCAAAGTGTGGCAAGATTCCGAGGAGGGAGGGGAGGAGAGGACCCTCGGGAACCGATTAGATGGGGTCTGCCAACTCTTAACCGACGATAGGCATCGAAAGAGCATAATAAAAGCCAAAAAGCTGACGCCTACGAGTAAATAACACTCGGTGGCTAGAGCCTTCCGAACCTGATTTCAGCATTAATCAGGAGAAACCAGCCACCACCGCGCGGGAAGGTGCCACTGATCATCGGCATTGTTTATTAGATAGAAAAAAATGGCTGGGCCGATCGCGACACCCGCCTGGCTGCTCTTCGAAGGCGTCAGCAAGATCATGATGATAACCTGAGTGTCTTCTTGCAATACTGTATAGGAAATCCGTCGTGGCCTGGATTTTGATAGGTGAGTCAAGTAAATTGAGAGAGAGAGAGAGAGAGAGAGATACATGAGCCTGGAAATGTTTGCCAAGCAACCATACCAACCACTCGGGCATCGAGTTATAAAACGACATTTTTGTTTAGTAGTGTTTGTATTTTTTATTTTTTTATGAGTAATGGATAAGGGTCTACAGATCCCAAAAATAGATGAGTGCCATTGTTTTTGTTCCCGGAATCCAGCCAGGAGTAAAAGTATGATTGTTGGCATAAAGAGAAGACGGTTTCTTGTATCTTTCGCGATTGGCACTTCCGAGTGCACCAGTGTCTGGGTGGTGGTACTACTTACTACACTAGTCACATTAACCGTGCATCTGATGCCTAGGCCAGTCCCTTACGACGACGCTCCTGATTGGCTGTTGAGAAGCCAATCACAGGGCTGGAAACTCTCTCGGTCTCTCTCGAGAGAGACTGAAAGAGTTTCCAGACACTCAGTAGAGATGCAAAAAACATCCTGCCTATGTGAACTCTCGAGAGAGACTAAGAGAATTTCCAGCCCTGTGATTGGTACTGGGCTAGACATCAGATGCACGGTTGATGCGAATCTACTATAGTCGCACTGCAGTCAGTTTCAAGAAGACTGACTTAGGAAGATAAGAGGATGGTCTCTGGAAGCCAAAATTGCGATGTATGAAGACCTCCTCGATACCTCCTCGAGGCAACGCTTCCTGGAAGTGATATTTGGTTGCTAGATGTGAATGAAACACATAATAGGCAGTTAGAAGACTCGAAAGACTGAGAAATGTAGGGAATATAACGTGGAAGTTGTGAAACGGCTCTTGTGGGTTGCAAAGCTGATCTGAGTTGAGAAGCAAATCCACGTTTATATATGGGTACAAATATATTTAAAACTGGATCTCAGTTCAAGCTCTTCAGAGAGTTATTTTAAATACATGTACCTATACGTAACTGTGGAATTATTTCTCCGTTTCAAGACTCACGCTACTATGAGTATTTTTTTTAATTGATCTGAGTATCTAGATGGTTTGGTCGTGTGGAGAAAATGGAGCGTTGTTGAGGAAGTATGATAAAATCTTCAGGCCACTAGACAGGTTGGAATAAGGTCCTCTCTATGCAGGAACCCCAAAAATTTGCGTACAACATAGAGGAGGTGAGGCGTGAGATGCATGCAGTGTCAGTGTCTGTATATGTGTGTCTAGTCTCATATCGCCCCCCCCCGCCCCCCCCCCCCCCCGCCACGCCCCCGCAACACCACCCCCTTCTCTGGCCAATGAGAATGTTCTCGTCTGGTGCGAGCGTCCTCATCGTTGGAAATAAACGCAGCTGCGCGTTATCTCCCATCATTTGGAAAGCGAGACCTTTTCTGTGCTCTGCAGAAGAGACAAGTGGCAGGTCTCCTGCATAACAGCATGCATGATTTTCCTCGAAAAACTCATATTGTTCCCATTTGTCTCGGCGTTGCTTGTGTGACGCAGTTCTCGCGACGATACGGTCTTCGCTTGTCAATCGTCGTGCCATTGTCAGCTGGAATAATTTAGCGCAAAGCATCGCCCCCTCCCCCTCCTCCCCCTCCTCCTCCTCCTCTTCTGCCATAACGGCGAAGTCGAGCCGGGCTTTCTAACTCCAGGTGTGGCTGGCAGCTTACGTGGGACGACGTGCGGAGTGCTTGCATGCAACGCCGATTCGAAATGTATAAGCTATATATTCATGCCTTTGTTCGAAATCAAAGATTACGTATAAGCGAACGGGAAAGCAGTGCAGTCATCACAGCATTGTATATATAGAGATGGGAGATATTATTACGCAATAGCGTTGCGTATATCGCAGCAGCGGAAGAAGGAGGAGGAACCTTGCAACGGCGACGTCATACGTAGCAAAGAACTGCGTATCGAATCCCACCAACCTTCGACTTCATCTTCTTCTTCTTCTTGAAACTCAACCCAGGAAGTGAGGTCCCTCGTGAGGTCTCCCTCCTTGCGTGTACGTAACCTGAATGCATGGGGCCATTTAACCCGTTATTAAAGGAGGGACGTGCGCCTGTTTGTTTGTCTGTCTGGGAGCAGCAAGCATCCAGAAGAAACGCGGTGAGATGACAGGGATGCTGGTGATGATGATGATGATGATATATATAACGTATATTTTATATTTATTTATTTACTACGCATTATTCAGTGACTTTATTTTTGTCCGCCTGGTCAAGTTCGCTCTTGCACAGATCCCGTCTGTCTGGCTTGCTTGCTTGCTTGCTTGCTTGCTTGCTTGTTTGCTGACTGGTTCCTGTGTTTTGTTTATTTGTTGATCTTGCTTGTTTTCGAGTTTGTTTGTTTGTTTGTCTTTGGGTTTGCTTTATATAAGCATTTCAGTTTTCGTGAATTTATTGCGTTCGTTTTGAATAATAATAATAATAATAATAATAATAATAATAATAATAATAATAATTAATTATTATTATTATTATTATTATTATTATTATTATTATTATTTTTGTTTTATGACATTGAGGTAGTGGTTTCTTTTTGTATTATTATTATCATTATTTATTTATTATTATTATTATTATTATTATTATTATTATTATTATTATTATTATATTATTATTATTATTATTATATTATTTATATAGGCGTCGGGGTCACCATTACTAGACTCCTAGATCAGTCCCCCAAAAAAGGATCGTTCTTAAAAGGGTACTGGAAGTAGAGCAAGATCAAGTTAAAGAAGTTGGACAGCCAAGGAAGACTATTGGTAGACGGAAGGAAACGGATGGAGACCACGAAAGAAAGCATTGCAGTAGCCTGCGTAAGGTATATTAAGCGACCCTCGACTTCGGGACCAGATCTGTCAAATTCTCGGGGGGTGGGTTTCAGCTGTAATAAAACATCCCCCCCCCCCCTTCGAGGGGGTTGTGGACGCTCCCCCGGCTGTAGGCCTGGCATTTGCAGCCGCGTAAGGCACACTGTAAGCTAGCCTCCGCTTCGGATCCATATATGTATGTTTCGGGACCAGATCTGTCACATTCTACCGGGTTTTAGCTCTGTTAAAACATTCCCCCACTTCAAGGAGGGGGATCGCTAACCCGGCTGTAGGCTGGCTTTGCAGCTGCGTAAGGCACACTGTAAGCTAGCCTCCGCTTCGGGACCAGATCTGTCACAGTCTCCTCCGTCGGGTGTACTAGGCCCGTCTTCGACGGACCCAGTCACCTCCTTCAGGATAATTTCCTCCGCTTGTCTGAGCGATCTGCCTCTTTTAAGTTTTTTTAGTTCTTGAGTTTTATGAACCTTAAATGCTACCTGATCGCGTCCACGCCCCTCCGTCTCGGGTTCACAGGTGGTGTGGCTCTCTCTCTCTGCTGCCCTCTGACCACCTGTGGTCCCTTCTGAAGCGCCCCGTGCCTCATTTTTGCGTATTTTGACCGTAGGTCACCTCTGTAGCATCCCAAGGTGATCTTATTCTGAAGTTCAGTCTTAGATGACAATGGTTTTATCAAGTTGATGGTTTTATCAAGTTTAAAGACCACAATAATGCATAGGATACTGTATTTTTCCAAAATACAAAAAGATTGTGTTTTGGTAAAATACAGTCTCATATGCATTATATTATGGTTTTTGACTAATTGAGGTGACAATGGTTTTATCAAGTTGATGGTATTATCGAGTTAAAAGGCCACAATAATATTAGCATATGATACTGTATTTTTCCAAAATACAAAAAGATTGTGTTTTGGTAAAATACAGTCTCATATGCACTATATTATGGTTCTTGACTAATTACAGACCTTACAGACCTTAACATCTTGTTCGGGTTGCCCCAGGTACCCTCAGTGTGGAAAGGCACCTCTAATGTCTACCAGAGAGTTCGGCTAGTTACATCTTCCGGTATATTTTTGCATCTTGCCAAATAATATTGGATGGTCTGGGTATGGCAGTTTAGATATTTGTCGAGCTTATTCTTAAACACATCTACGCTCACTCCTGATATATTCCTCAGATGAGCTGGCAACGCATTGAATAGACGCTGCATTATCGATGCTGGTGCGTAGTGGATTAATCCGTCCTGTGTGCTTTCCTTATTTTTCTGGTATAGTTTTTGGGCACTATAATCTACCTCTGCTTGCTCTTTCTGATATTTTTAGTTCCCATGATATTTTCTGCTATTCCTTCTATCTGTTTCCATGCCTGAATTATCATGTAGCGTCTCTTCTCCTTTCTTTCTAGACTATATAATTTTAAGAATTGTAGTCTTTTCCCAGTAGTCAAGGTCTTTAACTTCTTCTATTCTGGCTGTAAAGGAACCTTTGTACACTCTCTATTTGTGCAATATCCTTTTGATAGTGTGGGTACCATATCATATTGCAATATTCAAGTGGACTACGAACATATGTTTTATAAAGCATAATCATGTGTTCAGCTTTTCTTGTTTTGAAGTGCCGTAACAACATTCCCATTTTTGCTTTACATTTTGCCAACAGAGTTGCTATTTGATCATTGCATAACATGTTCCTATTCATCATCACACCAAGGTCTTTAACTGCTTCCTTATTTGTGATTGTCTCATATTAGGTCCCTTATATGCATATAGCTTTCTTTCTCTGTCTCCGTATTTATTGATTCAAATTTATCAGAGTTTAAATACCATCCTATTTACCTCTGACCCAATCATATACTTTGTTAAGGTCTCTTTGTAGAGCGTTCCTATCTTCATCACAAGTAATTTCTCTACTTATTCTTGTGTCATCTGCGAAACTACTCACTACCGAATCCTTAACATTATTGTCTATGTCTTCAATCATAATAACAAACAGTATTGCAGCTAACACCGTACCTTGCGGCACACCGGATATTACCTTGGCTTCATCCGATTTCTCGTCGTTTGCAATAACTATCTGTTTTCTGTTGTGTAAAAATTCTTTCTAACCATCTTCCTACTTTATCCACGATATTGTGTTTTCTAATTTTCTTCGCTAATATATTATGGTCTACTTTATCAAAAGCTTTTGCAAAAGTCTAAATAAACCACATCTGTTTCATTTCCGCTTTTCATATTTTTGAATATGTTCTCACGGTGGACTAACATTTGTTTTGGGTTTGTGACTTTTTCCGGGTACGAAACCATGTGTCCTTTTATTAAACAAATTATTTTTTATTAAATGTTTCATAATTTTTTCTTCATTACCCTTTCATACACTTTCATAATATGTGATGTTAGACTCACAGGCCTATAATTACTTGCCTCTAGTCTTGATCCACTTTTGAAAGTAGGGGTAAATATATCTAATTTGTGCTCATCATAAATCTTGCCTGTATCTACACTTTGTCTTAATAATATTGCAAGTGGCTTTGCGATAGAATGAACTACTTTCTTTACAAAATAGCAGGAATTCCATCAGGCCCTGCAGCAGCTCCATTTTTAATTTCATTAATAGCCTGCACAATATCAGCTTCATTAATATCTATGTCAGCTAAATATTCACTATTTTCATCCCTTACTTCTATATCATTATCTTCATTATCTATTCTAGGGGTGAATTCTCTCTTATATCGTTCTGCCAGTATGTTGCAAATTTCCTTTTTTTCAGTTCGTTAATCTCCCTTCAATTCTTAGAGGGCCTATTTCTATTCTTCTTTTATTCATCTTCTTCGCCATATGAGTATAATAGTTTGGGATTTTGCTTGATATTTATTTAAGAGGGTTTTTTCTTCCAAGTCCCGTTTTTTTCATTTTCTTTTGATTGTATAAATCTTTTGTTCTGCATTTTCTATCTTACTTTTTAGTTCTATAAACTTTCCATGCATTTTTTTTTTTGCTAGACCTTTTTTTCCACTTTCTGATTTTCTGGAACAAGATCCTTCTGTCTCTTGGGTATGCATGACTGATGTTTACTTTTCTTCTTCGGTATATATTTATCCACTATTTTCTCTAATATTTTATATAATATCTCCGTATTTTACCTTTATGTCATCACTTACGAAAATATTATTCCAATCTTTGTTTAATTCTTCATTAATTTCTGACCATTTTATATTTTTACTGTAGAGTTGTATTTTCCATATCCTCCTTCCCACTTTTTCATTTCTTGCTTATCTCTGTTTTCACTTGCTTTGGAATGGACTGTTAATTCTATGACATTATGGTCTTGAAATACTCGCATTATAAACTATATTTCTTTAACATAATTCATCTCGTTCACAAATACTAGGTCTAAAGTATTTTCCTTTCTTGTTGGCAGGTGATTTATTTGTTGAATGTTGTATTTCTAGTAGCATATCTAATAGCTTTTCGATTGCCTCTTATCTTCTGCACTACTATTACTCTCTTTTTTATATGTATAAGTACATCCTCAATCTCCTATTCGTTCTTTCCAGTCTACGAAAGGAAAGTTGAAGTCTCCAGATAGGAGAATAGTCCAGTCCTTGTGATTTCTTACATATATCATCCAATTTTTTTTTTTTTTTTTTCTATTATTAAGTCAAACTCTTTAGTATTAGGAGGTCTATATATTACTATGTTCATTAATTTTTCAGATTCAATTCTACCGCTATTAGTTCACATTCTGAGTTACTATATTTCTCATATATTTTTCCTGTTTTTTCCTTTCCGTTTTTTTTTTGTCTTTCCCATATAGTTGCGGTTCCCCCTTGATTCCTATTTTTTCTATCTGATCTATAAGTTTGAAACCCTTATTATTTGATCATCATTCCCAGTCTCTTGGGAATACCAGGTTTCACTTATATTCATTATATCTATTTTCTTTTCAATTTGGGTTAGTTCTTCTAAGTACTCTATTTTTCTTTTTTGAGTTACTCGTAACTAAACCCTGCGCATTCATCACTATGATGGTTTGCGTGTTTTCTCCTTCATTTAATATTTGGTAATAATAAGGATTTTCCATGTCTCTTTCCTGTCTGGTATGTTTGTTCTTTTTTTTCATTTCCAGAAATTCTGACATTAAAAAATCCAACTTTTCCATAATATTTGTTCTTCCTTCATCATAATTATTCATTTTGTGTCTGAATCTGCAATTTTCTCCATATATGCAATATCCCCTTGCATAATAAAAAAAGTTTATCTCTTGATAGAATCTTGGAGCTGATGCATTGAAATTTTTTGCTGGCACCTCTGCATATCTCGTTGATGGCTTGCTTTTTTATTTTACCTGATATTCTTCATTCCTCTCTTTATTTGTTTCTTTCTTATTTTGGATTTTATTGCTTGATTGGTTATTTATTTGATTATTTTTCATGGCTACAGGGTGCATATATTTACATTTTTTGTCGAACTTACATCCTTTTCCTTCTTTTAGGTTTTTGCATATTTTTTGGATGTAGATCTCTGCAATCATCCTCATATCCATCTAAGTATGCACATTTACCATTATTTCATAGTTGTGACATACCTTA
>NC_061092.1:9409349-9419349 GCF_015104395.2 Macrobrachium nipponense | reverse complement strand
AGAGAGAGAGAGAGAACGTCTCCATTCAAGTCGTCACCTGACAAGTTGGTCATTTTCCAGTTTACAACAAGTCGACATTTCTAGAGATTTGTTTTGACCTATAATTCCCCATTGCAAAAAAACTACTGGTTTTTGGGAGCGTTCTTTGACAAACGACATCACGAATGTTGGCATATATACGCATATAGGGGACATTCTTGAATTTGTCACTTAATTTGAACCTAGCTGAAAGTATCCCCCTGAAGATCTCAAAGTTTGCCAAAACTTAAAAGTAACTTGGCAACATCCCTTGCATTCTTCCTTTTACTGTTCTTCCGTTACCCTTTCAACACTTCCCACCTAGCTGTCCACCTTCTTCAACTTGACCTAGCCATGATTTTTTTTTTCCTCTCGTTTAAGAACGTAGCCTTCGAAAAATATTTTAACGGAACCTTATTTGTCACAGGTGTTTGTTTACTACTTTGTTTACTATTTTAGCGCAGAAGTCGTCTATCATCAGGACGGGGGGTTTACTCCATACTTTGGCCACAAAGTATTCCTTATAATATTTCACAGTCGTATATTTATTGAATACTTTTTTATTTGCATGTTTATTTATTTACTTTGTGTATATATATATATATATATATATATATATATATATATATATATATATATCTATTTTTTTTTTTTTTTTTTTTTTTTTTTTTTTTTCTTTTTTTTTTTTTTTTTTTTTTTTCTATCACACAATCATTATCATTCGTAATATTCACAGAAGAAATGTCTCAAAGTCGGTCAAATTTCTTTTAGAAATCAAACAAACCGTCGTAGTTACCCGAAGCCGACTCAGGAAAAAAAAAAAAAAAATATTGCAGTCCAGAAAATGGGTGGGCGCCTCGTCTGACAGATACTACGTCAAATTAATAAGCGACTGGGTAGTTAGTTAGTTATAAGGGAGTTTATTCTCGGAGGAGAACTGGGGGGGGGGGGGGGGTGTCGTGTGCATGCGACCTTGGCGCTCTCATGGAAACGTGGAGGAGGAGGAGGAGGAGAAGGAGAAGAAGAAGAATGAGAAGAGAATACCCAGGAAGTAATCAATACATTTCCAGATAACAAACGAACAGCCTTTCGAGTTTCTTCTGAATTTATCGAGGCTTTGCTCACACCCCTCCCCCACCCCCGTTCGTGTTTGCGACGTGCCTGCCATGCAATTATCCTGTCGTGCTGAAATTGGCGTTTTTAATTTGTTTCTATATTTTTTTTTTTTTTTTTTTTTTTGGCTTTTTGGCGGGGGGATGCATAACCGAGATTCATTTTCGTTTACTCGGGGAGTAAGCCTACAAACTTCTTTGTTGTTGCTGTTGTTGTTGTTGTTGTTGGGGGGGGGGGGGGGTTAGGAAAGCCCTATGGAAAAGCCTAAAAAGGTCTTAAAAAGTGTTTCGCGTTGAGTTAAAGATACAGAAATCATAGGACAAGATATTCATGATTTATTTATTAGAATGAAAATGTAAAAAATAAATAATGTACATGCTAAACAGTATTTAACCATTATTTCTAATAAAATATAGCATATTTCTTTTAATTTTCGTTGGTGAAACAATGTGCTATTTGACCGTAGATTTGAGCACAGTTTGTTTATTGTCAAAATTATCGCTGGCCATAGATTAAAAACGATCAATATTACATCAGTGCCATTTGAATTTACATACATAAGCGAATGCCACGGGAAAATGATAGGCAGAATGTCAGTACCTAGCGCTTTCGTGTTGGTACTGACTTTCTGCTTATTAGTTTCCTGTGGTAACCGCTTACATAATGAAGTCACGTCCATCTACAGTGATTTTTAAAGCATATATATATATATATATATATATATATATATATATATATATATATATATATATGTATATATACATATACAAAATAGTTGTTATTTCTTTGTTATAATAGCAATTTAATAAACGAATTCCACTTCGCAACCTGAATCTGTAAAAAAAAAAAAAAAAACTGCGTACAGGAGATATAATACATAAAAACGGTTCTAGCTGTTTGCTATGGCAGGATTTTCTATTTTCTTAGTGATTGAGAGAGAAATATTGTGTTTATGATAAAGTTTCGAGGTCTTACAACTTGTAGAAAAAAACTTTTTGTGTACTGCTTACTGAAGCAGTTTAATTCTGTTAGTATTATCTGGGGCTACTCTTTGTGTTCTGTTACGTGTAACCAAAGTGTTCATTTCTGTTTATTGTTTTTATAGTCCACAGTTTTGTGTTCTTGTTACGTGTACAGAAACTACTACTTTCTGTTTACTATTTAATGAGTTACTTTTGTGTTCTGTTTATGTGTACGAAGTTTTTACATCTGTTTTACGGCTGTATAGGCTTCTCATATCCAAATACTCGTCTTTGCTGGCTGTTTACTGCTATTTACTATTTTATGGCCACTATCTGTTCTATTTACTTATACTAAAGCTCTTTATTTCTGTTTATACAACTCTAGGGGTTTCTCTTGTCAAAGAGCGTCATTGCAGTTAGTTAGCCAGCATCCAGAGGGCCACGTAATGGTCCTTAACCTCTCCAACAGTTTAGGGGATAGACAAGTGCTGCCATAAACCAGCTTTTTACAGAAACCAACTTGTTTAATTCTGTACCTGTCAGCAAAAGCTTTTTACAGCTGCAATAACCACAAGACTCTACAGGGCATAATACATATCTAATATTTACCTAGCAAATAACAAAACAAAAGCATGTAGTTTGTTAAACGTGGCTGTTATATTTCTCTTCTTTTAAAAGTCTGTTGCGAAAGAGAAAACATATTCCGAGGAGCGTCAATATTTTGTAACATTTCGACATCGAATCACCCAATCTCCGAGATTCTTTGGAGAAGAAGAGGAAATATTGACGAGATAAATGAAGAAGAAAACTCTTTCGTCATAACCTACTTTGAACCAGCAATGAAATCCAGAAGCCAGTTGTTAATAAAAGTAAAAAAATTTGACATTAATGTTTATTCTTTATGAAGAAAGGGCAGAGATTCTCAAGAATTCAGACGCGACACCCGTGTGTCGAAATGAGCAAGTCAGTGAATGCTTTCCGAATGACGAGTGGGCATGTGTGGTGTGGGTATGTGGGTATGCGTTGCATCTGAGAAATGGGCATCAACACCCGGAGGGCGCAGACACACACTGGGTGACTGGGCCAAGGTTGCGGGTTACCTGGAGAAATGTTTGGACCAGGCCTGTTGGCAAGTAAGTCGTCGACAGTCTTTGCCACCGCATCGGGACGATTAGAATTTTGTAAGCCTTGGTCAGACGGAACGATAATGATAATTATAGGTTGGTGTGCCTGAGTGACTGTTTAAGGCCAGGCTGTTTTTTTTTTTTTTTTTTTTTTTTTTTTTTTTTTAAGGGGTTTCCGTGAAATGCACTTGTTGTAAACGGTGTTGTGACCTAAAGCTTTTAGACCTCATAAAAAAAACATAAAAAAATTGTTGTTTGTATCTCAGTACTAGGAGCTAGTAGGTTTTTTGTTCCTTTTCATTTATTTATTTTTTTAAGAGTTTCCGTGAAATGCACGTGCTGTAAACGGTGTTGTGACCTAAAGCTTTTAGACCTCATAAAAAAATAAAAACAAAAAAACAAAAATTGTTGTTTGTATCTCCTCACGAGGAGCTAATAGTTCAGACATTATTGCACGGTCAGTGGGGAAAATGATTCTCACGTTTGTACTACTAGTTTCTTAGGTCCTGTTACCGTCAGGCAACTTTCAGAAGGACGAAGCAAAATTCGTAGAATGATTTTTCTCTGTTGTTGTCTCGTCTCGTAAATTATCGGTGATAATTAACAGCCTTCTGGATGGTGGTTTGATGCGAAGTTGACCCAGTGATCTTCACGAGAACCTAAAGGAGGCTGCTTAGTTGTTTGTTGTTTGTTCTTTGCTTTGAAATGACCTGTCAGAATTCAAGGGTCAAATGACATGCAGTTAAAAAGATACTTTACTGTTAGGTAGTGAGTAGAGAGATGGACGTCTTGATGTAATGAACAATCACTAATATATACTGTTTGGACCGAGCTGTCGGTCATATTAAACCGCTCAAAATAAAAATAAGAAATAAAATAAATAAAAAAATAAAGCTTCATTTCAAAGGGAGATGACTCAATGAAGGTAACAGTTAATGTTATGCACAATTACTAATATATATAATTGTTTTGGATGGACCGAGCTGTCAGTCGTATGAACCGCTCAAAAAAAAAAAAAAATATATATATATATATATTGTAAAAAAAAAAAAAATCTCTCTATGGTAAGGATTTACGAGGAGAATATATCAGGAAACAGTGACAATCACTATAACTTAAAATGTACTTTAATAACAACTAGTAAGGAAATTAAAGTCACAAACAGAACATTAAACAAATTACGGACGCTTTACACAAAAGCAAAGACTCGCTACACAGCTTACTTCACAAGACTACTAATCGCTAATCACTGCATTTTACAGTATAATACCCAAGTCACAAAGCTTTACATCAACACAACATATAATTCACTGTACATCACAAAAGTTAGTGGCAACCAACGTTTACATCACACAAGAAAACGTCCAAATGGATAAAAAGCAGTACATTACCATATATTCCTCAAAACTTGATACACTATTATAATCACTTGTTTGTTTCAGCTCCAACGAAAATCGTCGTTTGGGCCTTTATATACCAGACTCACGCTAGACATCCATGGACAAATATCATTGTTTTCGATACATTATCCTTGGCGACTACCGCCTACGCCAAGCGCTACTGCCATCTGTTGTCTAGTGTAAACACTTTTTTCTATGCAAATATCAATTTTCAACCTTTTTTTTTCTGCAATTTTACATTCAATAAATCAATATTCCTTTACATTCCCCCCTTTTAACTCAGCGGCTCTCTCCTCAGTCCATTCTGAATTTTCACTCTTACAGTCTTAAACATTAGCTACTTCCATTTAGCAACTGTCGGAGACTGCCACGTCGTTGGTAACAAGCACTTTCCTTTAAATAATCAACAGATCTAGAGAGAGAATCTGCAATGACATTTTCTTTGCCTGCTATATGGTGAATATTTATTTGAATGGTTGCAAAAATAAAGACCATCTTAAAATTCTCTTATTGTTGTGCTTACATTTATTAAAATAAAGGTTAAAGGGTTATTATCAGTATATAACGTCTATTTCAAAGTTACTGTTAAGCAAGTATATCTCAAAGTGCATTAAACTCAAAATTAAACTTAAATTACAGTATTGTTGAAAAAGAAGCTTTAACCTGTTGGCTATTATTTTTCTTTGAAAAAGTAAGATACAGGTTGCAAAACCACCCATTATGTTCACCTGTAATAATACACTGCCAGCTCCTACTTCACTGGAGTCTACCTGTAACTTGAATGGTAGATTAAAGTCTGGGGATTCAGTACTGGCTTAGACATTAAACATGAGCTTAAGTTTATTAAAGGCATCGTCACATTCCTTTGACCACACAAAACTTCACATCCTTTTTCAGCAACTCTGTAATGGGTAGGCTACATCTGAAAAGTTCTTACAAAATTTCCTGTAATACACCCCACTGTTCCCAAAAATTTCATCACTCCACGTTTAGATGTTAGGAGGGTCAAATTCTTTATGACTCAATATGACAATCAACAGGTTTCACTTGGCCACTTCCTATTTCATGACCTAAATATTGAACTGTAGTTTTTCCAAATTCACATTTGGCAAGGTTTATCGTAACATTAAATTCTAATAACCTCTTAAAAACATCATATACTTTTTTAATGTGATCTTCCCAGGTTTCTCCAACAATAATAATGGTCATCTAAATAAACAAATACACCTTCGAGATCCTCAAGATATATTCATCTGACGTTGGAAAGTCAGAGGTGCATTACATAAACCAAATGGCATTACCTAATATAAAGTCCATGGGGTGTAACAAATGCAGCAATATCCCTGCTGTTTTTGTCTAACTCAATTTGATAGTATCCTTTCAATAATCAATTTTACTTAAAAAAGGAACTTTGCTACATTATCAATTATATCTTCTACTCTGGCATAGGATATGAATCTTTTATAGTTACATTATTTACCTTTCGATAGTCTGTACACATTCTTGCATTCCGTCAGGTTTGTCGACTAGAATACATGGGCTAGCCATTCACTATGGCTTTCCTCTGCTAGTCCGTGTTTCAGTAAATAAGCAACTTCGGTCTTTAACTGTTGTTGTTGCCTCGGCGACATTCTGTATGGACGCTGACTTATTGGAGTCTCTTCTCTCAACCTGATTTTATGTTTTACTCCTTTTATCCTTTTAGGATGGTCTGAAAATAGATCTGAAAGAAAAGTTTTTGAATTAGCACTTTAAAATCATGCTGCTGTTCATCAGATAAATGAATACATAACTTCCTAAATTTTTCATCATCACTCAAATAATCTGTTATTTTTTTAATCGAAGTTCAATTTCTTCTTCAACGTCTTTTTCATCATCCTCTTTTGCAATTGACACACTCCACTGGATTTCGTTATACCTCTTTAATTTGTTAATATGAATTTTTGTTTTTAACTTTCCTCCGTCCGGTAGGAAATTGAATTCGATAATTAACATCACTTACTTTTTCCTTCACCGTGCAAGGTCCTATATACTTCTGGTTAAAAACCTTACCAGCTGTAGGGAGATACACTAGAACCTTATCTCCTATGTCGAGTTCACGTTTTGCAGCCTTTTTGTCGTGGTTTCTTTTCATCTCTTCTTGTACTACTTTAAGATTCTCATGGTGCTACTTTCCATATATTTTTTCCTTCATTTCTTTATTGTAACGTGATAGAATCCTTCTATCTGAAATCAACTGATTCTTTTATCACCTCCATGGGTGACCTTACTGATGGACTATACTAACTGAAAAGAGAGAATAACCCAAACGATGAATGTACGCTATCACGAACGGCAAATAGCAACATTGTATGTAGACATCCCATTCCTTTTCATTTTCACAACAGTACGTGCGAAGCATGGTTTTTGAAGGTTCGATGAAATCGTTCGACCACTCCTTGGCTCTGTGGGGTGATAAGGAGACGATAAACAATGCTTAATATTCTGACAGGCTAAAAATGAGGTAAACTTTCTAGACGTAAAGTTGGTTCCTTGGTCGGTTGGTTTGAACTTCTGTGGCAAACCTACAGCGAGAAGAACTTGTTTAGCGCTTACAATTATCTTATCAGCACTCACTGTTCTTAAAGGAATTGCCTCTGGAAATCTGGTAGCACTACACATAATTGTCAACAAATACTCGTTACCTTGCTAGACCTAGGCAGAGGTCCTACACAATCCAAAAACCAGTTTCTCAAAACAAAGGGTTCTCCTGGAACTTCAATGGGTTGCAATGGCATCACTTAGGGTCATGTTGAGCTTTACCTACTTTTTGACAATTAAATCACAATTTTTTCAATATTCACTACAATCTTTCTGCATCTTAGGCCAAAAAAACAAAAAAAATACCTTAATAATTTCTCATAAGTTTTGTTTATACCTAAATGACCAGAATAACTACAGTCATGAGCAATACCTAAAAACAAAATTCCTATAACTACTTGGAATGACCACTTGTTCTACATCATTATTAACATTTCTACTCTTGAACTTCCTCATTAGGATTCCATCCTTTAAAAAGTAACACTTGCCTTCCTTCTCGATATCATTTATATCAACAAGGGCATTATCTCTTATTACCTTCAAATTATCATCTTCAATTTGAGATTTAACAAATTCTTCCTTATTAACTTTCAGCATTCGCAAAGGAGTACTGACTTTACTTACTTGTAGTGTTTCCGGACCATCTTTAAACAAGTTTTGTAAATCCAAACCGTCGTCATCATTTACCTTTCCTTCGGCACTCTTACTTCTTGTAGTAACTGCACAAGCAGAAATGAAGTTTGGAAATGTACATTCTTCTGTAATAAATGAAGAATTAAAGGGAAAGGTTTTTTCTGTCAAAATTGGGATTACTGCTACCAAAAACTGTCTCTCCACATACATCATTTCCAAGATTAAACTCTACTCCTGACACTGGGATTTCTCTCACCAAAGCAATTTTAACATATCCCGAAATTAACGGAGTTTCTAACCTTACTTCTACTAATGGAGCTGAAAACTCAGGTCCAAACCCACGCAGAAGTACATACTCTCCAGAAATATCCTTCCACTGGTCATACATATTTTTTTATCAATTACAGACTGTTACCGCTCCGGTATCTCTTAACAACCACCTTACTTTTCCGCCTTTTTTCAACACAAGAGATGTACCAACCATCTCCCATAAAGGGAAAAGGGTCATACAATTCAGTACCTTTTGGATGTGACTTCTCTTCATGGTAGTCTCACTCCATTTCCTTTTAACAATATCCTCCAATACAAACCAACATTACTAACATTTTGAACATCATTGTTACCCATTTTGTAACCTATATATTCTCATCAACATTACATATATTATTACTGTCGATGCTATCGTTACAATACCTCCTCTTACCTGGCCTAAGGGGAGAAGCAAACAAACAAGGACTCTGTTCCACCACATGCTTGTGGTTGATTCAACAATGCAATGGTATTTTCAGGTTTATGATCATCCTTAAAATGTACAGGTTTATCTTTAACTTTATTTACCACTTGAATTGGACGGTTTTCATTGTGCGATGTGGAAACACAAATCCTATGATGGTGTCCTGGTTTTGCCACAACTGAAACATACAAAATCTCTAAAATTTTCGCCTATATTTTGTAACTAGGTGTAAACTGATCATTTACACTGTATCCTGCTTTTCAGCACTAACACTAGGACCAGAATTATATTGACTTGCCCTCTACCACCTCTATTAAAGGTAAATTTATTATAGACTCCACGAGATGATACCTGTGAACTCGTAGTCTTACCTTGTGCCTTGTAATTTTGCTGCTTTTCCCAAACTCTGCTCCTTCCATTTTAGGAGTGACGTCAGTATTATATAGCTTATGGGTCAATGCATAATTATCAGACAATCTAGTGGCTTCATCGACATTATCTACATCACGTTCATCCAAATATGTTCTAATAAGTGGATTAATACCAATCCTTGAACTGCTCATGCAAGATAAGTTCCTGAAGTTTACCGAAATCACCATTAACTTCTCGGGCATTCATCCACCTATCATACCACAGGCGTTGTTCCCGTGCATACTCCATATGAGTACGACTGTCTTTTTTATCCAGCTTCTGAAACTTCTCTCTATACCTCTCTGGCACCCATGCATAAGCTTTCAAAAACTTCGGATTTTAAACTCTCTCATAATCCTTAGAATCATCTAAAGATAGGCAGCAAATACTTCCCTAGCCTTTCCTCGAAAGGAGTTTGAACCAACGTGCTCCATGACGTTCTCGGCCATTCACGCTGTTCTGCTACTTTCTCAAATTGTAAAAAAAAATGCATCCACTTCATTTTCAACAAAAATGGTACACTTTTTACTGCATTGTCTATTCTAAAAGATTTTGGTATTTCTCTGGACTGTTTTTCTTCTACTTCAAGTTTTTCTTCATCTAGCTTTATCCTCTTTTTGCTCAACTTCAATCTTTTTTTGCTCAACTTCAGCTTCTACCTTCCTAACCTTTTCAGCTCTCTCATTTTCTAACTTCTTTAGTTCAACAGCTTTCTCATTCTCTAATCTAACTATTTGCAAATGAATCTGCATCTGCTTCAACACTCTTTTTTGGTTTAACCTTGCGTGACTGTTTTTTCACGTACGGCTTTTGGCACCTTCCTCTTCACTTGCACTACCTTCTGTATTATTCTCACTAGCGCTTTGCTGGCTATCAGTTTCTTGCCCTTCCCAACTCATTAGTAACACCCTTCCTTATCAGACAAAATGCCTAAAGTCATTAGCGCCTCACTTACTTTATTTGAGATTTCTTGCTTCCTTCAGATTCTGATACTTCTACATTATAGTACCTAGCTAGAACAATCCA
>NC_061092.1:9399349-9404349 GCF_015104395.2 Macrobrachium nipponense | reverse complement strand
TATATATATATATATATATATATATATATATATATATCTCTCTCTCTCTCTCTCTCTCTCTCTCTCTCTCTCTCTCTCTCTCTCTCTTTATCCGTGATCAATCAAAGTTCAGCGCATCGCGGAAAAAGGAGAAGAAGTAGAGTAGGAGGGAAGAGGAGTAAGAGGAGGAGGAGGAGGAGGAGGGGGCCTTGCTCCTACGTCACCGTCCCATTCTTCTCCCTCCCCTCCCACCTCTCCCCCGCGCTTTCTTTATAACGTCGACGACGTCACGTGATCAAAGCGATATACGTTGCAGTAGCAGCAGCGGCGATTCACAAACTGGCAAAAAGACGAATAATAATAAATACATAAAAAAAATTAAAGAAAAAAAACGCCACGATGCTTTCTTTCGTGACACTCTCTCTCCTCTCATCGTTTTTCACTCCTGCTTTTTTCCACTCTCTTCCCTTTTTCCCTTTTTCCCCTCTCTCACTCACTCTCTCTCTCGCCAGAAAAAGCTGTTTATGAAGAGGGTGAACAACTTTTTTGGGGGAGGGGTGGTGGGGGTGAAGGGGGGGGGGGGGGAATGACGTGCGAACTTTTTACTTGGACCGTCATCGCGTGAACTAGTCCGTTCACGTGTGGCTAATCACGTAATTCTTCTGAGCTGCCTTGGCGGGTCGACTATTCATCTGTAAGTGATGTGGGGAACACACACACACACACACACATATATATAATATATATATATATATATATATATATATATATATATTATATATATTATATATATACATATAATATATGTATAGTTTTTAATTCAACATTTAGAATTAAGCTTTTTAATATTTAAAAATAATAGATTTAGTTTTTTATTTTTTATTGCATTTTTTTTATTTCTGAATTAACTTTACTTGCTAACAACTTATGAATGAACGTCTGTTAAATTGGCGTAGTGATTTTAACCGATAACTCATATTCATCGTAATGTCCATATTTGAATTCCCCCTATTTTATAACCAACCCCAAATCAAGACCAAAGAAATTAGCCTTAATGTGTAACAACTCCATTATATTTCCCGCGCAAAAACATAGCCTTTTATTTTTGCGCGCGAAAAATAAATCTTACATTTTCCCGCGCGAATTTGTTTTTATTCCCAGCGGCTCCAAAGATAATCACATTTTTACCCGCGAGAGAGAGAGAGAGAGAGAGGATAGTTTTTTCCTGTTTCAAGAGCTAATATTTTTTCCCAGTGAGAAAGATCTTGATTTTTTCGCGCCCGAAGAAATATCGCAGCTCCATCGTCTAACACACTAACCTATGTGATAAGATGTGGATACAAGCACTGACGTACTGACGAGGCGATTTCCATACCCGACTTGGAAGAGGTACCGTAAGACATTCTCTCCTGCAGAAGGTGATTCCTTGAGGCCTCGTGACGTACGTACGCACGAACCGACCGCGACGGGGGTGGCGGGGTTTGGCTTGGGTTCGGACCTCCAGATAGGAAGAGCGGACTGTTACAGTTACAGTGGGACAGTACCCGTGCGTTCGTTGAACTGGCATCAGCAGTTAGTTTTCCAGGCGGTGTAATTCATCTGTTTAATAGTTTATATATTTGTTTATTTTGTATTATTTGTTTCATTTATTTATTTAATTATTAAACTGATTGGTTTTTTTTATACCACACTGACACACATTTATATTATATATATATATATATATATATATATATATATATATATATATATATATATATATGTGTGTGTGTGTGTGTGTGTGTGTGTGTGTGTGTGTGTGTGTGTAGGAGTGTAGAATCTACTGGTCGTTTTTTACCAGATACATAGGTAATTGTAATAGCCACAATTTTTGCGATTACAATTACACACACACGCACACACACACACACACACACACACATATATATATATATATATATATATATATATATATATTATATCATATATATATGCTATAATATAAATATATAAATATATATATATATATATATATATATATATATATATATATATATATATATATATCATTCAAAATGCTTACTTGACCAACCATTAAACCTCTAAAATTCAGCTTCCACCATTTCCTGTTGGTGTATTCCAACCTGCGTAAGTGTGTCTGTCAATATCCAGAATAGTAATACGCTCTGGGTGTAATAATATCACCATCTCGACTAGAATACAATTTATTTGACTGATGTTGAACAAAAATAATTATAAAAAGTACAAAATAAAACTAAACGAGGCCATTCCACACTGCTGGCCATGACTTCGTAGGCATAGAAAGCTACAGTTATCAAATGTACATAATCTACAGTCACCGACACACAGTTCTCTTCTTGACTAAGTTTTTTAATCGTATGAAGACTGAAAATAAGAAGGCCTTATTTTCCTTATTCTGATGAAACTATGACGGGCAAAAATAAATAAATTAATAAATAAAAGTGCAAATCAAGTCTGTGGTTTTCGTCTTATACGAAGGCCATCTTCAGTAGAGTGCGCTGCTGTGCCCAGAAGGGTGAAATTGCTACGCTGGATTTAAAATTGCAACAAAATTGAAAGAAATGGCAATTATACGATAGAAATAAATGTATATATGTACGTATATTTTATACGTAAATGTGTAGTTTTATTTGTCTCGTTATAGACATATTGGCATCATATGTATATTTCCACACATACGTATATTTATATACACCTTTATTTTGGTCGTATAATTGCCATTTCTTTCAATTTTGTTGCAATTTTAAAAAAACCAGCGTAGCAAAGTCCACCCCCCTATACTGATGATTGTCATCGTATAAGACGAAAACCACAGACTTGATTTGGATTTTTTTTTTTTTTTTTTTTTGCCCGTCTTGGTTTCATCGGAATAAGGAGGCATGAAATACCGATAACTGGACGCGTGTAAAATGTAGATATTTAGTTCAGTAGTTCCTGAGTGTTGAAGGCGTTTATACATTAGTTTAAAGACCCATTACCTACGTTGCATTTCACAAATCAATAAGTTTTTATACAAATATTTACAGTAGTTGAATTAAAGCTTGAGATTATTAAGTTTAAACACTAATTTGTAAATTTGGTGCAGAGGGGACAAGTAATGAAGAATAATACGAGGGTTTGAGTTTTATACGCGTCCACGGGCTGCTCAAGAAGCAAGAGCCCGTGCTGGCATATAGCCAGCTCGATCTAAAACAACGAATCGCACGTTTATACAATAAATTCGCAATTTTTTTTTTTTTTACATAAATAGATGCCTGGACGTGTGAAAAATACATGCCTACATACGTGTATATGTGTATACTGGCCAGTATTTTGAAAGTATTTAATACTAATAAATAACTTTAATGCGAATATAATTAATATTAAGAAAAGAGAAAAAAGAAAACAAAACTGATAGAAGAAAAAGGCAAGAAAAGGGCTACACTAGCAATTGTAAGGACATCGCCTCCGGCCGGGTTTCCGGGAGGGGGTGGGAGGGTGGAAGGGGGCCGGGGGAGGGGGGCAGTGGAGAGAAGAAGGGTTAGGGGGGATGGGGGGTGGGTTAAAATGTAGGTAGCGGTCCGCGTCTGCGCTCTATGGGTCTTCCCGAGAGGTCAAGTTACTGACTTATCCTGTTACTATCCCAGGGAGATGTGTTTAGCACGACAGCGTTTCCCTTATCACTTTCTCCTGCGCCTATCTCGCTCCCCCCCTTTTGGCCCAAGATAGGACCAGGACACAGGTCAAAAAAGGAGATTTCGGGATAGGATACGCTGCATATGTGCCCCCTTTTGCCTCAAGATAGGACCAGGACACAGGTCAAAAAAGGAGATTTCGGGATAGGATACGCTGCATATGTGGAGGATAATACATACAATACGACTCAGGTATGTGCGCACTCTATATAGCATCGTGCCTGTACCCTCGCTGCAAGTCCACTTTATATATTTTTTTATTTGTTATTTTTATAATCCTCGAATCTTGTCAGGTCTTATCAGTCCTTATACTTACTTGGCCTCTTGACAATGAAACAGCCTGACAGTGCGAAACGTCGGATAGATATCAGATAAAAAGAGATTACATCCAAACTTCAGCTCCAGGCAGGGAAAGTGTGAAAGATTGGTCTCCAGGCCCCGAGTTTCCGAGACGCGGCAGCAGGTGTCCCTAAATATCAAGGGCTTGCAAACTTGCAACAGACCCCAGGAGACCCAGGAATGCTTAATTGTTAATTGAATTAGATTTTCGTTAAACCGGTTTAACTAAAGAAGCTTGGTTAGATAGAGGGAACAAATTTTTAACTTATTGAACCTCGTGTTTTGGCTGTTGGCGGCCGCTCACTGAATTTTGAAACGTATTAGATAAAATAAATAAATCCATCATTTCAACCCGATTTTGCAAAACGACGCAGTGACAAATACATCGCGATTTCGGCTACTATTTTAAGAGGACATATCTACAGTATCTCTTAATTCAAATAAGCGTCTCTCTTATTTTCCCCGTCAATAAAAATGAAACAAAGAATTTCTCGTAATTCAACTTTACATAGCAATGTCATCTTATTTTATTCTGCTTTAATGATCTAGGCAATGCCCCCACGAGCAACCCTCCCTCCCTCCCTCCCTTTGCCCCACTACGTACTTATTTATCTCTTGACCTTGTGTAAACAGTGCAATTACAATAGACTTGCCTTTTTTTAGAATAGAACCCGTCGCCCAACTTAGGGAAAACGTTAGAGGGGAAGACTGATAATGTACAACAGTTAGAGAAGTGTGAAGGGGGTATACCCACCTGCTAAATGTTTTGCAATGTGGACTTTTTACGTTTAAAAACATTATAACGTGATTAGAATGATAGGGATTTCCTTGTTATATTTAAGTTGGTCAACAGTACCTTGCTATGCCTAGATGAGTTTAAAGGATAATGTTTACAATATAAAGTAAAAGTGTGCTCACTAACTCCTCAACGTAATGATAAGATGCACAGCTTGCTCTACTCGTAAGAAAATACAATTATTATCATAA
>NC_061092.1:9382882-9398849 GCF_015104395.2 Macrobrachium nipponense | reverse complement strand
AATTATTATCATAATATATTTAACTCTGCTGCAAAACTACAGTAAATAAATAAATTAAGGTAAAAAGCTAAGTACATTACAGGTCCCTATGAAAAAAATCGCTAAATTGAACTATGGTTCCTACGTGTACAAATAAGCCACTTTCTGAATGTTGTTCCTTCCACTGGATACGGAAAAAAAGAAGAAAAAAAAGAAGTTGTCCTTAGCCAAACCTCGACCTATAGCTCTACGGAAATAAACCTACAAAATCCTTCTAAGAGTCGACTCTGACCAGAGTAGAAGACGAGGAGACTCTACTACCGTGCGTGCTTCGACGTCGTCAGCTTCCGTCGATAGAACACGACAACTTAAATAAATGATTAAGCCTTGGTGCGGTCGTGTCCCTCCTGAGTGTAAATGCTACAAAGGGAAGAGAGTAATCCTGGCTGTCTTCTCCCTCCCCTTTTGCCATTCTTACCAACAAGAATAATAATAGGTACTCTTTCTGTCAGGAAATTCAAGTCTCTGATGATGTCTTCTCCTCCTCCTCTTCTTATCCTATAGGGTACGGATGTCTGGGCAGGAACTGGACGGCCCTTTGGCCGTACTCGGTCTTGTGCCCCTTCTTGCCCTTCCCGCTCTTTTTAATGCCCAGGTACCATCCCATGTGGGCGTATTTTTTCGACAGGTAGTTGTAGAAGGCGCCAGAGAGCGTCTCCACCCACACCGTGCTCTCTTTGAGCTCATTCGGCTGTAAAGACAAAATTAAACTCACCAGTAAGAAGTCAACTTCAGGAAACAGCAAATTAACTTAGTTTTACATCAAGTTACCTATAAAGAAAATGGTAACATCGCTACTTGAGATTTAAAGAAAATGGAAGATTTTGAGGCATTTGAAGGTAAACTCAAGTATTATTATGTAATTTGTGACGCGGGGAAACAAATATTTGATGGCTATCATTTGCGCATGTGCTTATTGCTAAATGATCTGACATTTGCATTGCTTTATCTTAGTTTCATTGATGAGAATCGCCAGCAAATTCAGAATTAAAGAAACGTTGTTATTTGGAGACCAGATACAAACATAATATGGCTTTACCTCTCCATACAGCTTCCCTTTCGCGGACATGGCGAGAAAGAGCCCCGAATCCACACCTCGTACTTGTACTTCTCCCTTGCCCACGGCCCGTACCTCGAGTATTGCTGTGTAATAATAATAATAATAATAATAATAATAATAATAATAATAATAACAAACTAGAGGCTGAAGTAGCTCCAGGACTCATGCAGAAGAGTGTGATCCTAGAAACGGCGCACATAGTAAGAAAAGTGATGGACTCCTAAGGAGGCAGGATGCAACCCGGAACCCCACACTATAAATACCACCCAGTCGAATTGGAGGACTGTGATAGAGCAAAAAAAAAAAGAATAATAATAATAATAATATTTAATAATATAAACGCTTATTTAGCCTTCATATTGTTTTAAGAACTCTCACATCATGTTTATAACAATATGATATTTTACATAACATTAACATTCCTTGAACTTTCACATCATATATGTTGTGTTTGAAGGGTAATTAATTAACTAATAATTTTTTATTTTTAGTATAAGCAAAAAACCTTAAAAGGCCTTCACCAAATTTATTCAGTCTCAAGTTATAACCATAAAAATACTTGAAGCACAACCCCTTCACCGTGTTGTAGGTCAGTGCAGTTCTACAACAGCTGCTTGTTTCGTGCATGGTTAACTGAAACTTATAAACGAAGTCTTTCTACTGACCGTAAATGTTATAGAATTCTCTGGTGCCCTTGACAGACATGTCTGGGTATATGGTCAGGTTCCATCCCGTCATCGAGAAGAGCTGTTTTCTCACGCTTAACTGGGGCTGCTGAGTCTTCTCTTTCAAGGGCGGGTCCAAAGGCATTCCCTGCACAAAAGAAAAAAAAAAAATAATTCATTTTTATTATTTTTTAGATTTTTTGTAGAAGGGATTCCCTGCACGAAAGTAAAGTTTAATTATATTATTTTTAAATTTTCTTTTAAGTAGACGTTCACTGCAAGAAAGAATTTTTTTGTTCAATTTTTTATTATTTTTCGAATTTTCTTTTTTCTTTTTATAGACGCCTATTCCCTGCAAGTAAACATGAAATTTTAATGCATTTTTTATTATATTTTTTTCGATTTTTTTGTAGAAGGTATTCCCTGCAAGAAAGAAATAAAATTTTAATTTATTTTGCTGGAATATAAATTAGGTTTTAATTTATCTTTATTTGTTTACTTCCATTTTGATTAATGTCAATACTTTGATTCAAAATAGAAAGAATATTGTCAAATAACACGAAATACATCTATTATATTGCCATAAAAAGATAATATTAGATCAGAAGCGATCTCAAATTGCTGACGGAAATTAATTGAACGGATTAAAAGCGAAATACGTTTGCTTATCACAAAACACTATGTTTCCAAAGATGAATGTTTTTAATTAGTAAGTTTTAGAGTGAATGAAACGATTGGCTTGTATGATATGCACGAGGTAAACAAAAAAAAGAGAAAAAAAAAAAAAAAAAAAAAAAAAAAAAAAAAAAAAAAAAAAAAAAAAAAAAAAAGAAATTATTGACGGACTGCATTGAACACCCATTTCAAATAGCACAGTTCATAAAGTCGAAGGGTGATTTTCGAACGACATAAAATACATCTATCTGAGCGATGGAAGTTTACTCCCAACCTGGTTCGGAAGTCACGTAAAGTCGTTGGTCCCGTTGCTGAATAACCACTGGTTCCATGCAACGTAAAACACATACAAACAAACAATCTGAGAGCGAAGAATGAAGTTTGGACGACTGAAATTTGCGGGATGACGCTAAAAGCTAATGAGGGCCGTAGAATTCCTCCTGCCAGGTCCTAAAACCGAGAATTAATCCACGAAAATGTGAGTGCAAACTTCTCTCGCATTTCTGTGGCTTCGAGAGAGAGTGAGGGAGAACCTCGATATTTTGAGGTCGACGCGAAGGAGACACCTTTACGAGAGAGTCTGGTAAGCATTTTTACGCTCACCGTAAAAAAAAGTTTTTACGGCCTTGTTACCTACTAAACGGACTTTAGAGCGCACTGGTTAATGAAGCGCGCGCGCGTGGGCACGCAAGTAGAGCAGTAAACGTGATTTCAAAGTACTGTGGTTGTAGTCATAGATCAGTGTTTCTATCCAGTTATCATTATTATTATTATTATTATTATTATTATTATTATTATTATTATTATTATTATTTAGAGATGAGCCCTATTCATATGGAACAAGCCCACCAGAGGGGTCATTGCCTTGGAATTCGAGCTTCCAAAGAATGGCGTTCATTTGAAATAATAATAATAAATAATAATAATAATAGTAATTTTTATTATTGTTTATTATTATTATTATTATTCTTGAATTTGAATACCTTTTTATCTATGTAATAATAATAATAATAATAATAATAATAATAATGAATAATAATAATAATTTTTTTTATTATTATTATTAGTTTATTATTATTATTATTATTCTCCTTGCATTTGAATACATTTTTATCTATGTTAATAATAATAATATTATTATTATTATCATTATTATTATTATTATTATTATTATTATTATTATTTTATTATTATTATTATTATTAATAATAATACAGCATAGAAAAAAATGTATTCAAATGCAAGGAGAATAGTATTGACGTAAATAATAAATAAATTTTCTATGTCTCTTTAGTCGGTTTCCTCCTCCTCCTCCTCCTCGAGGCTGCAGAGAGGGGGGATGAGGGAAGAGGCAAAAGGGAAGGAAAAAAACGTCTTGAGGTTATTTTTGTGTACTGTTGAACGAAGCGGTAACATGTGTTTCGAATGTGTCTGTGTAAGTTTGTGTGTGTGTCTCTGTGTGTATGTTTATGTATGTGTCTGTTTTTGGGTGGGGGTATAGGGTAGGGGACGAGTGGGTGTCGGGTGGGGGGGTTTAGTCTGAATCAGAGGCATGACAAACTTTTATCACCGCCACTTCCGGTTTTTGGTACCCTCTCAACCTATGCTAATAAAAGCTGATTTTTTATGCTGTAGGTTCATTAATGGACGCTTATGTTCACAGTCTGCTTCACCTAATCAGGTTAATTAGGTCTTTAAATTTTCAAAGATTAGAAACTGCTATTAGATATTCACTTCGTTTCCCTGCAACTTCAAATGATAGACGCTGATTGCAAATGAACTTTTTCTCCTTTCCGAACTTAAAGATTTTGGCGAACTTCTTCAAGTGATTCTTCAATCTTTGGGTGGCGCTGGATCCTTCTTGTCTGGTGCCTGGAACTCTTTTTCGTTTCCAGCAATTGTTGGAGTCACGCCATTCTTCATACTGGTTGCAACCATAGAATACGGTTGCAACAGACCACTTTCGACTTAAATACCAGATACAAAATTTAATGTTTAAGTGAAGAGAGTCGAAAGGATTTAAAGGAACTGGTCCCAAAATGTTCGGGCTCGCTCAGGAATCGAACCTGGGTCTTCTCTCTGGAAACTGTTGTGTCCACCACTGGAACATGTATGTATTCATTATGTATGGGTATATAGTGTATACGTAGATGCATGTGTAAGCTTTCTGTTGACTGACACCGGACGGTGCGGATGCTCAAAATGAAATTATAATTCCTCTATATAACCAACTATAAGGCCCAATTCACTATAGTTGAGTGCTCATTTATTAGCCTAGAGAGAGAGAGAGAGGAGAGAGAGAGAGAGAGAGAGAGCCCAGTTTGCTAAATTTAAAAAAGGGAAATATTTTTCCTTGAGCATCCCGACACCGGAAAATTGACTTTCCTTTCATCTCAATCTACCGCCACACCCCCCCCCCCCCCCACCCCCATCCACACCCTTATTTGGATACTCCCCCTCCCCCCGCCCCCACCCTCCCACCTTCTCCCCCTTTGATGCGGTCGTGTAAAATGGCCATAATTCATCGTAAAAGAGAGAGAGTTTGAAGCCAATATGAAGCCCGCCCTAAGGCCACCAGCCTCTCGTAATTAATTTTGAAGACTTCGAGTTTATTTACATCCAGCCGCGGGAAAAGACTGAGTCTTAGAGCGGGAGTCTTTGGCGCTGAGAATCTTGCTTTATGTTTTTCTTTTATCTTTACCTTCCACGTGTATACTGTAAGTTAATGTGTGTACGTATATATGCCGCCAGAAACATACACAGAATAAGAATCTTACTTTATTATTTTTTTTTATCTTACATTCCACTTGTATACCGTAAGTTAAAGTGTGTGCGTATATATGCCGCCATACACTCACACACACCCGGGAGCACGCATATGCACGTACGAATGTGTAATCGAATGTACATAAAAGTCCATTTATCGTGTAGGCAAATCTGGGTAAGTGGCCACTTATGGAAAATTAAGAAATGGGCTTTGGAACATAGCAAAAGCCTTGAAAGACTATAATATCTAGAACAGGGGCAGACCACAAAATTCAAGATAAGCGAAAAATACAAAATTCTGAACTAGAAAATAAAACTTCTTTTAGTTTTCGAAAGTATTGGAGCCCCGTTTTCCAGTCCCATGATTCTACTCATTTTAGTTTGATAGGTCCTACGTAATTCAATTTATGGTTCAAGGTTTAGACTGGACTTCACTCTTAACTGACTTTGAGTGAGCTTTAATATTCTAAGTCTGTTTCAGAAGCGCTGTCAGATATTAATTATTTTAAGTCGGTTTCAGAAATGCTGTCAGATATTAATTTTTAAGTGTTTCAGAAACGCTGTCAGATATTAATTTTTAAGTTTCTTTCAGAAACGCTGTCAGATATCATTTTTAAGTTTCTTTCAGAAACGCTGTCAGATATTATTTGTTTTTTAAGTCTCTTTCAGAAACGCCTGCAGATATTAATTGTTTTTTAAGTCTCTTTCAAAACGCTTTCAGTTATTAATTGTTTTTTTCAATATCTTTCAGAAACGCTGTCAGATATTAATTTGTTTTAAGTTTCTCTCAGAAACGCTGTCAGATATTATTTTTTAAGTTTCTCTCAGAAACGCTGTCAGATATTATTTGTTTTTTAAGTCTTTTTCAAAACGCTGTCAGTTATTAATTGTTTAATGTTTCAGAAACGCAGTCAGATATTAATTTTTAAAAGTCTGTTTCAGATACGCTGTCAGATATTAATTGTTTTTTAAGTCGGTTTCAGCAACGCTGTCAGAGATTAATTTTAAAGTCTCTTTCAGAAACGTTGTCAGATATTAATTATTTTTTAAGTCGCTTTCAGAAACGTTGTCAGATATTAATTATTTTTAAGTCTTTCAGAAACGTTGTCAGATATTAATTATTTTTTAAGTCTTTCAGAAACGTTGTCAGATATTAATTATTTTTAAGTCTTTCAGAAACGTTGTCAGATATTAATTATTTTTTAAGTCTTTCAGAAAAGCTGTCAGATATTAATTGTTTTTTAAGTCTTTCAGAAACGTTGTCAGATATTAATTATTTTTTAAGTCTCTTTCAGAAACGTTGTCAGATATTAATTATTTTTTAAGTCTCTTTCAGATACGTTGTCAGATATTGATTATTTTTTAAGTCGCTTTCAGAAACGTTGTCAGATATTATATAATTATTTTTTAAGTTTCAGAAACGTTGTCAGATATTAATTATTTTTTAAGTCTCTTTCAGAAACTTTGTCAGATATTAACTATTTTTTAAGTCTCTTTCAGAAACGTTGTCAAATATTAATTATTTTTTAAGTCTCTTTCAGAAACGTTGTCAGATATTAATTATTTTTTTAAGTATCTTTCAGAAATGTTGTCAGATATTAATTATTTTTCAAGTCTCTTTCAGAAACGTTGTCAGATATTAATTATTTTTTAACTCTTTCAGAAACGTTGTCAGATATTAATTGTTTTTTAAGTCTCTTTCAGAAACGTTGTCAGATAGTAATTGTTTTTTTTAAGTCGGTTTCAGAAACGCTGTTCAAAAATATTTAAACGGCTGTCGAATTTATTTTTTAATGGCTTTTTAAAGTCAATTTCAGAAAACGCTGTCAGATATTAATTGTTTTTCTAAGTTGGTTTCAGAAACGCTGTCAGATATTAATTTTTAAAAGTCTCTTTCGGAAACTCTGTCAGATAGTAATTTACTATTTTATTTTAATGCTTAAGTGTTTGTCTGATTATTTTCTTTGCACTAAAGGCTCATCTGCTCATCTCTGGTCAAACGAGGGGAAAATGAACAATTCTACTTGACCGTGACCTTCTCCATGTCCTTTGGTCATCAGTGAAAACTATGGCTACGTTACCAGAGTTTAGTGGAATTTTAATGTGTTATCAAAGTTTAGTGGAATTTTAATGTGTTATCAGAGTTTAATGGAATTTTAAAGTGTTATCAGAGTTTAGAGGAATTTTAATGTGTTATCAGAGTTTAGTGGAATTTTAATGTGTTATCAAAGTTTAGTGGAATTTTAATGTGTTATCAGAGTTTAGTGGAATTTTAAAGTGTTATCAGAGTTTAAAGGAATTTTAATGTGTTATCAGAGTTTAGTGGAATTTTAATGTGTTATCAGAGTTTAGTGGAATTTTAAAGTGTCATCAGAGTTTAGAGGAATTTTAATGTGTTATCAGAGTTTAGAGGAATGTTAATGTGTTATCAGAATTTAGAGGAATTTTAATGTGTTTATCAGAGTTTTTAGATGAATTTTAAGTGTTACAGAATTTAGTGGAAGTTTTAATGTTGCTATAAAAATTTAGAGGAATTTTAATGCGCTATCAGAATTTAGAGGAATTTTATTGTGTTATAAAATTTAGAGGAATTTTAATGTGTTATCAGAATTTAGAGGAACTTTAATGTATTATCAGAATTTAGTGGAATTTTAATGTGTTATCAGAGTTTAGTGGAATTTTAATGTGTTATCAGAATTTAGAGGAATTTTAATGTGTTATCAGAGTTTAGAGGAATTTTAATGCGTTAACAGAATTTAGAGGAATTTTAATGTGTTATCAGAGTTTAGAGGAATTTTAATGTGTTATCAGAGTTTAGACGAATTTTAATGTGTTATCAGAATTTAGAGGAATTTTAATGTGTTATCAGAATTTAGAGGAATTTTAATGTGTTATCAGAGTTTAGAGGAATTTTAATGTGTTATCAGAGTTTAGAGGAATTTTAATGGGTTATCAGAATTTAGAGGAATTTTAATGTGTTATCAGAATGTAGAGGATTTTAAATGTGTTATCAGAGTTTAGAGGAATTTTAATGTGTTATCAGAATTAGAGGAATCTTAATGTGTTATCAGAGTTTTAGAGGAATTTTAATGTGTTATCAGAATTTAGAGGAATCTTAATGTGTTATCAGAGTTTAGAGGAATTTTAATGTGTTATCAGAATTTAGAGGAATCTTAATGTGTTATCAGAATGTAGAGGAACTTTTTAATGTGTTAGTCAGAATTTAGAGGAATTTTAATGCGTTTATCAGAGTTTAGAGGAATTTTAATAATGTGTTATCAGAATTTAGAGGAATCTTAATGTGTTATCAGAGTTTAGAGGAATTTTAATGTGTTATCAGAATTTAGAGGAATCTAATGTGGGTTATCAGAATGTAGAGGAATTTTAATGTGTTTTCAGAATTTAGAGGAATTTAAATGTGTTACAGAATTTAGAGGAATTTTAATGTGTTATCAGAGTTTAGAGGAATTTTAATGTGCTATCAGAATTTAGAGGAATTTTAATGTGTTAACAGAATTTAGAGGCAATTTTAATGTGTTTATCAGAATTTAGAGGAATCTTAATGTGTTAACAGAATTTAGAGGAATTTTAATGTGTTATCAGAATTTAGAGGTATTTTAATGTGTTATCAGAGTTTAGAGGAATTTTAATGTGTTATCAGAATTTAGAGGAATTTTAATGTTTTTATCAGAGTTTAGGGAATTTTAATGTGGTATCAGAGTTAGATGGAATTTCAACGTGTTATTAGAGTTTAGTGGAATTTCGAATAAATTTGGCCGAAACCGTTCGTCCCACGAGGTCAGATCGTCGAGAGAGAGAGAGAGAGAGAGAGAGAGAGAGAGAGAGAGAGGAACTTATCGCTCAACCCTTCGAAATACCATGTGGAGTAACCTCGGACCCCCCCCCACCCACCCCCCCACCATAACCTGTGGAGAGCCAGGCCGCGATAAAGGCCACAGAAAAAGATATAACGAAAAGAGTTATTGGCCGTCATTCGATACGCCTCACCGAATGACGTCATACGCGAGAGATCCGAAGCGAGGCTGTTGGAGTGGGGGTGGGGGGGGGGAGGGGGGGAGCGATGTGCCAAGTGTGAAATAAAGACCGTCATCAGCATTCTCATACATTCTCGTCCGCTTCGGAATTCTCGTATATATTCCGAGATTGGTTTTGCAGGGAGGGGTGGGGGTGGGGTGGGGGGCGGTTGGAGGATGAGCATGTGTGAGCTTCAGTGCATGTGCTGAAAGCTACAACTACTACTACTACTACCATTCAGATGGGTATTTCGAGTGCAGAGTATTAAGGAAGTGTCACGCTTTTGCAGTTGCTGAAGTTTAATATAATAATAATAATAATAATAATAATAATAATAATAATAATAAATAATAATAATAATAATAATAGCAAAAGCCCTCCACTGGAGCCTGTGCAAGAAACATCAGCTACCTTGCAGTAATAAGTGGTACGAGCACCAACCTGAAGGAGTGATAGAAAACGATCAGGCAAAGATCCTCTGGGACTATGGTATCAGAACGGATAGGGTGATACGTGCAAACAGACCAGAACGTGACGTTGATTGACAAGGTCAAGAAGAAAGTATCACTCATTGATGTCGCAATACCATGGGACACCAGAGTTGAAGAGAAAGAGAGGGAAAAATTGGATAAGTATCAAGATCTGAAAATAGAAATAAGAAGGATATGGGATATGCCAGTGGAAAATCGTACCCATAATCATAGGAGCGCTAGGCACGATCCAAAATCCCTGAAAAGGAATCTAGAAAAACTAGAGGCTGAAGTAGCTCCAGGACTCATGCAGAAGAGTGTGATCCTAGAAACGGGCACACATAGTAAGAAGAGTGATGGACTCCTAATGGAGGCAGGATGCAACCCGGCCACCCCACACTATAAATACCACCCAGTCGAATTGGAGGACTGTGATAAAGCAAAAAAAAAAAAAAAAAAAAAATAATAATAATAATAATAATAATACCATGGGACACCAGAGTTGAGAAAGAGAGGGAAAAATGGATAAGTATCAAGATCTGAAAATAGAAATAAGAAGGATATGGGATATGCCAGTGGAAATCGTACCCATAATCATAGGAGCACTAGGCACGATCCCAAGATCCCTGAAAAGGAATCTAGAAAAACTAGAGGCTGAAGTAGATCCGGGCCTCATGCAGAAGAGTGTATCCTAGAAAAACGGCACACAATAGTAAGAAGAGTGGATGGACTCCTAAGGAGGCAGGATGCAACCCGGAACCCCACACTATAAATACCACCCAGTCGAATTGGAGGACTGTGATAGAGCAAAAAAAAAAAAAAAAAAAAAATAAAAAAAAAAAAAAAAAAAAAAAAAATATAATAATAATAATAAGGAAGGAGGCCTTCTCTGAGGGCAGTAGCATTGAATACCAATAGCTGTTTCAACGGCATTTAATTTAATATAGAATCTTCTCAATTCTCCTTATTATCATCTTCTCGTCAGCATGTTAGCTGGTGTATTAAGTTTCCTAAGGACATGTAAAGATTTTCATTTGTCTTATTTTGGTTTATTCCTCTAACGTGTCGACAGCGCACAGGCAGTCATCTATGAGAGTATACAGTAAAAGTGAATTAAGATACGTTTTACAAGTAAATACTTGTAAAACGTATCTTAATTCACTTTACTGTATACTCTCATAGATGACTGCCTGTGCGCTGTCGACACGTTAGAGGAATAAACCTAAGACAAATGAAAATCTTTGCATGTCCTTAGGAAACTTAATACACCAGCTACATGCTGACGAGAAGAAGATAATAAGGAGAATTGAGAAGATTCTATATAAATTAAATGCCCGTTGAAACAGCTATTGTATTCAATATAATAATAATAATAATAATAATAATAATAATAATACTAATAATATCATTATATATATATATATTAATATATATATATTATATATATATATTATACATGAATATTTTATTAACTACAATGTCATCTTAACTTCTCGCGATTCAATCTCGGGTCCCGGGCATCAGGACGAGGTAACGATAATAAATACCTGGGCACTGTGTGTGTGTTTGTGTGTGTATATATAGGATAATATATATATATATATATATATATATATATATATATATATATATATGTATATATATATATATATATAATATATATATATATATATATATATATATTGTGAGGCAAGACAGTCGTAAGGAGTCTCAAATGTGGATGGTCTGATGAAGAACATCTGACGAAGGAGAAGGGAGAGAAAGGGAATAATGACGATGAGGAGGAGGAGAAGGAGGAGGAATAAGAGGAGGAGGACCGTTGCTGAATAACCGCTGGTTCCATGCAACGTAAAAACACCATAAAAAACAAACAAACAAGAGGAGGAGGGGGAGGAGTGGGTGGCTCCGGAAGAATGTGATCGAGGGGAGGTGAAGAAGGGCAGGGTATGAGCACAAGACCTTGGGCATGGAGGTAGAGTATATGTTTGACGACAGGGTAGGAGGGCAGGGCATTGGGGCTTGATCGTCTGGCGCGTCTCTCCGCGCTAGATACGGCCGATGCCAACTGTCATGGGGCACAAACCCAAACCACCAACCCGGCACCAACGTGGCATCATCTTTTGACCCTGTCCTGTTGCACTGCCGCTGAGTCACGGCTCGCGTCGGCCAGGTACGCCGGGTTAAGCCGGGCAACACGGCTTTTTGACGAATGATGTCTAAAGCAAAACATTGGCTGTGTTTGCAAATGAATACCCTGCACTTATGCTTAACATTTTAGCTGTAATCTTACTTATGATCATCTTTATTAAGAATGATAATGCATACGGGAACTTGAGTAGTTAGTTTTATGAAGGTAATGACTGGTAATAATGTAAATTATGTAAAATATAGGCACTTATGGGCAATATATGTTCGCATGTGAATGTACCTAGTACCAGAAGAAGGCTGATTTACACACACACACACACACACACACACACACACACACACACACACACACACATATATATATATATATATATATGTATATATATATAGTATATATATACATATATATATATATATATATATATATATATATATATATATATATAATATTAGAGTATATACTCTCTCTATATATATTCTCATACTCCTTTTCCCTTTATAAGAGATGTCTTCATGAGGTGTTAGTCTATAAATATGTCAACATCTCCTACATGAGTGACTGTTTTTGACAAGCGTTTTAAATGGCCATGTTTAGTTCCTTCGTTTTATAAATTTGATAATGAATTAAACGTGAATACTTGTAAATACTTCAATTGGTATTACGTGCATAGTTAATTTTATTCGTCATTTACTATGCCTAATGGTCATTAATAGAAAAAAGTCCTTATTACATAAGTTTCTTATCTTTGGTCCATATTCATCCGTTGAGAAGTGATGTTCTTGGTGACGTTAAAAGTAAATTAAGTATTTTTGAAACCATTTATTAATAAATCCGTTTAAGCAATATTCATGGTCGTCTTCAATGACACAAAGACGTTAATAACAATAATAATAATAATAATAATAATAATAAAATTAATTTAGGGTTTTCCTAAATATTTTAAGGAACAAATAAGGAACATGAGTTACATGTTAGGCAACAAATAGGGATTATAAGAGATTTTTTTAGCTTAAATTGGAGGCGAGTTTAATATTTACAAATAGATATGAGATAATAGGAAAGACTAATAAGGATCCGAATAGTGAATATGGCACACAAATAATGTTCTTAGTGATAAGTAGGGGAAACACGGTTAATGTTCTTAGTAAACACACAAGTAATATTCTTAGTAATAAGTAGGGGAAACACGGTTGATATTCTTAGTAATAAGTAGGGGAAACACGGTTGATATTCTTAGCAATAATAAGTAGGGAAAACACGGGTAATATTAATAGTAATAAGTATGGGAAACAAAGGTACTATTCTCAGTAATAAGTAGGGAAGCAGGTATTACTTTTAGTGAAATAAGTACGGATCACAAATAAATTCTGTGCGATAAATAGGGAACATAAGTATTTCGAGGTAATATTTTGAATCGATAAATTTGGAACATTAGTAAAAAAATGTTAGTAAAAAAATGTCAAGTAATAAGTGGGGAAAAGGGTATTTAGTAATAAGTAAGGATCACAAATAACATCTCTGTGATAAATAGGGAACATAAATATTTCGAGGTAATATTTTGAATGGGTAAATATGGAATATTAGTAACAGGGTATTTTAGTAATAAGTAAGGAGCGCAAATACCTTCCGTGCAGTAATTAGGGGAACATAAGTAAAATTCCAAGGTCACATTTCAATGGATAAGTAAGGAACATTAGTAAAGCAATTTCAATAGGGAACAGGGTGCAAGAATCTTACTCCCTAGTCCTGAAGGGGAATAAAAAAGAAAATTCCCTTTTAAAGTAGAAAGCTGTCATGAGCGTTGAAAGCTGCCGCCCCAGTTGTCAACACAACAATGAAATGCGGCGTTGCCACGTCGTCTCCCTTCTTCAGAAGGTGGCCATTGTTCCTTTCGCTATTTTTCTCGGTCGCTGTCTGACTGACTCCTGAGCGTGACGTCAATCGAAGGCAACGTGCCCTGCAATGACTTCACTTATTTCATACTCGCGAATGAGAGAGAGAGAGAGAGAGCAATCGCCCGTCTGGAGAGTCGATTGCAAACAGACTCATTTTGCGTGAATGTTGTCAAAATTTTGGCACGCGCGCGCGCATTGGCAGGAGTGTACTTCAGTCGTTGATTAATGAAAATGGTAAAAGCAGATTCGAGCCGAAAAGTATACGCTTGCCTCAGAAAGCAGAGCTGTTATTATTATTATTATTATTATTATTATTATTATTATTATTATTATTATTATTATTTAGAAGGTGAACCCTCTTCATATAGAGCAAGCCCACCACAGGGGTCATTGAATTGAAATTCAAGCTTCCAAAGAATATGGTGTTCGTTAGAGATCCCTTACTTTAAGAAAGGAAAAACATAACAAATTAATAAATAAATAGGAAACATGTAAGTTAAATATTAAAATGCAAGAAGAATTATGTTAGGGTACTAATGACAATCTGGAATGTATATACAATAGAAGTTTCAGGTGGTATAATTCAAGCGAACACTTGAACAGACATTTGGCGTTGATAAAAGTAATCATAATAATACCAATTAAATCAGGTTAGAACAAACTTACTCATAATAATCTTACTATATGGGCGTTATGTCTTTCCTTCCGTCTGTCATTCAATCACGGCCAAACGGCTGGTCCGGTGGGCATGAAACTTTGCAGGGTGTAGTGGGGACCCCTAAGATGGTTTATAATGGGGTTTCATCCTAAGTCCCCACCCACCCATAATTTGCTAGTAGTAATAATAGCGATTAAATCACATTAGAACAAACTGTAGCTGATGGGATCTTTGAAAAAAAAAAAGATTACTACCTGAAAATAAATTTATATCTTACGTAAACATCGGCGTCGATGACCTTAGTTGTTGTGACGCCATGGCAAATTTTTGCAACAATCAATCAATCAATCAATCTCACGATAACGTCATTATAGGAAGCATTAACAAGTGTGACCAGCGAGTATCTTTACAAATAGAAACAAGACTGTTCAAGACTGTTCTCCAGTAAACAGAACAGAAAAGAACTTTCCCTGCTGACGTCATCTCGTGCAATAACATTTCTAGATCACTGCTCGAAGCTTATCTTCGTTATGTACGAAGCTTATCTTCGTTACAGATGAGAAGTAGTACTATACACATAAGCAGTCGGTGGGCATTTGACCAATGTGGTAAGGGGGCATCAAAGTAGATATGGGTCGCTAGTTCCTTTTGGTAGTCAAGCACTGGACCTTAGGGATTATTATATATATATATATATATATATATATATATATATATATATATATATATATATATATATAATCTACTGGTCATTTTTACCCAGATACCAGGTCGGCAAGGTGGCCTCGTCGTGATTATGGTCTCGCGGGTTCGTTTCCCGCTACAGGACATCATAATTTCTTTCAATTTCTTTGAAGTTGGAACTCAAAGCTTTGTAGTGACAGGCGTATCCGAAAACAAGCAAAGAATTTGAGAAGTTAAAAAGAGGGCATTGTGGCTATTACAATTTCATATACTATATATATTATATATATATATATATATATATATATATATATATATGATATGCAAATCAATTCTTCTGTTAAAACAGGATACGTCTCAGGTACTATAAAAGGCCCCATTAAAGCACTCTGGTTTATAGCTAAGGATTATATTCCGTTGCACTAACTTCCACCCTTTTTCCCTACTTGATAAAGTGTTTTAATGGGCCTTTTACACTTGATGTATATATATATATATATATATATATATAGTATATATATATATATATATATATATATATATATATATAATATATAAAGCGTCAGAGACCTCACAGCCCTCAACCCGTTCGATTTCCTCCTCCTCCTCCTCCTCCTCCTCCTCCTCCTCCTCCTCCTCCTCCTCCTCCTGCCTCCTCCTCAGCATCCAACCAAAGACGTATCTTCGCAGCCTTGAGGAGTCCGCGTGATAACAGTCGCATCAATAATGTGCTGCTGATTAGGCGCCTCTATCCACACCCATCCGCCCCCCGCACGCACACCCCCCCCCCCCCCCCCCCCCCCCCCCCCCCCCCCCCCCCCCACCACCTTCCCAGCGCCCTGTCACTTGGGGTTACATGAGCCTGAATAAA